>NC_032015.1:545625-604627 GCF_001865875.1 Lupinus angustifolius
TATATATATATTTTTGGTGTAAAAATTTATATATAATAAGTATATTATTAAAGAGTAAGTGATTATTAAACATAAATGATAGATAATATAATGATATTATGTAAAATTCGTCTCACTATTGGTGCATAATTTTTTTTCTCATTTTACAATGTTAATGTTATGAATGATGTTTACAAAAAAAAATCTTCAATGTATTTAATACTATCACATTACTACCATTTTAAAATAAAATTTATGAGTTGTTGAAAAGAAAGGTGAAACTGCATTGACCAGTCAACTGAGCATAATGAAGTAGAATTAGGGATCCAAAACGGTCCACATACAAAGAAAGGAATGAGCCCTGACCACCAGATGAACCTCTAAAACCCTCAATCGTATAGAAGGATAGTAAAAAAAATTTGGGTTCTCATATATATTCTCGCAGTGGAGCAACCGGGAATATCCACATGTATGTGAGACTAACTCTTTTAGCGAATATTTTTTCATCCACAAAAATCGAACATGAAAACATTGCTTAATGAAAATCAAATACGTGTCACTTGAAGGAAAGACTATTGGTAAAAGGATAGTAATTGGATCAGATAAACTGGCAAAATAGGGCCCATAAAAATAGAAAAAGCCCAATATGTGTCGCACCGTGTTTATGAATCGTGGATATAAAAGCACAACCCTTTCTAATTATTTGCTTCAATGTGATATTGCTTGAAACCCTAATCTCAGAAAATCAAACGGCGGCGTGAGAGAGAATGGGTTCAGAGAGAGTGACTGGGAAGGTGAAGTGGTTCAATGACACCAAGGGATTTGGATTCATTACCCCTGATGATGGTGGTGATGACCTTTTCGTTCACCAATCTCAGCTTAAATCTGATGGTTTTCGATCCCTAGCAGAAGGTGAATCTGTTGAGTTTCAAATCGAAGCTGATTCTGATGGTCGAACCAAGGCCGTTGATGTCACTGGTCCTGATGGTGCCAACGTGCAGGGTAGCAGACGCGGCGGAAGCGGCGGCGGAGGTGGATATGGCGATGGAAGAGGCGGAGGTGGTTATGGCGGTGGAGGACGCGGTGGAGGTGGATATGGTGGTGGAAGAGGCGGAGGTGGATATGGTGGTGGAAGAGGCGGAGGTGGATACGGTGGTGGAGGACGCGGTAGCAGAGGAGGCTATGGTGATGAAGGCTATTGAGGTGGCTCTGGCAGTGGCCAGACCTTAAACCCTAATTCTCGTATTTGCATCATAATATGATACTTTATTGATCAATGATTGGTTTATGAGTGACATGTGTTGTTATTTTTATGATGTATCAGAACTCTTATCAATATATATCTATGAAAGTACATTTAATGCATTCAATCTGTTTGAAAGTACATCTAATGCATTCAAAGTAGAGGATGGTGTTGGATATGGTGATGTGGACATGTCCTACTGTTTGGTCTTTCTGGGTTCAATCCTATAGTCTTATCTAGATGCTTAGAAGTATATGACGACAAAATATATTGTAATTTATCTCCCTAAATATATCGATTGTTTGACATTAAATATATTATAAAAAAACACATTAAATAATAATGTTTATTTTCTGATATTACTAAAGGACATTCATCAAATATTAAATGTACATTCCTTAGTTAATTAGTTTGGGACAAGTTTGACCCAATGTGACGGATCACATTGTTAGTATGATTTATTTAACCGGGTAATGATTTTTAGTAAAGTATAATTGATCTTTAATTTTTTGCCAATATAACATGTAATTATTAACGATATATATCATTCTAATCATTTTATTTGTGTACATTCATAACAATGAATAGAGACGACTTAATTTAAAAGTGATAGACATTATGTTAATCGGGCTTAGTATTAGTTTTTATATTTAAGGGTCCAATTCGTGTTAATTAGAAATGTAAAAATAATTATATTTTACCCTCGTAATGTAGTTATATTACGATAATTACAAAATGATATTTTATTTATTAATAAATGATTTATAAGTGATATATTTGATTTTCTTATCCATGGGAGAATCATGAATTTAATAAGAGTCTATATAATTTATGTAAAAATAAACTATTATACATATTTCATACTATTGAATGATAATCAATTCACAAATCCTCTTCTAAAGTTATATATTATACTATAGTGTAACATATATGTATTATTAGATTTTAAATAATTAATGATCATTAAACATAAATAATAGATATCATAATTAGCGGTGAGCATGAGTCGGATTGGGACGAGTTAAAGCTTGTCTTTACCTTACCCTAAACATTGGTTATGTCTTTTTTAAACTTGGACTCAACCCTAGACCTAAAGCTAACCCGACCCTAAATAGCGATCGGGTCAACCTTTAAATTCGACCCTATTCCCGATTAAATATAATGAATACTCATTTTAGATAAATATTTTTCAATATTATTTATTATTATGAATATGTAGTTTGATATATAAAATGATATATGTATATATTGTTAATCATGTATATATTAAGGAAAAATTAAATAATAAATGATACTTTCGACCAAAATTGTATCATTACTCTATCTACACTTGAGTAGAAACACATAAACATGATGATCGACTCACATTGGAACGGGATGGGCGGGTCATGCTTGCACTACCCGTCTTTGAATATTGAGTGAGTCTATTTTTAGAAATCGAACCCGACCCTCGACCCGATCAGACTTGATCATGATCGGGCCATGTTGGATGAGCGAGTAGGGTTCGGTCCTACTCACCTCTAATTATAATGATGTTATGTAAAATTTGTATCATTATTGTTGTATACACTTTTTTTTCATTCTACAATATTAATGTTATAGATGATGTTTAGAGCAATCACATTGGTTGTTCTCAATTGAAAGAACATTTTTATTTTATTCTCCATTGTGTTATTTTTATTTTCTGTAACAATTCTTGGTTGTTTTTAATAAAGGGAAAAGTGATGGAAATGTAGATATTGTTTGAAAAATGTAAATGTTGCGAAACGAAGATAAGAATAAAATTAATGTGTATTATTGTGTGAAAAATATAAATTGTTCTTATTTTATAAGGAATTGTAATAAATTATAAAACAATATGTGTGTAAAATAAAAAAGAAAGTTGTATTTGGTGCTTTTATGTGTATAGAGCATAACTATACACTATATAGCCTATAGAGTATTATTATTAAAGTTAACTACATCACATCCTGTGAGATACAGTTTGACCTTCAATTGAAAGCGACAAATTGCATTAGTCATAATTTTAACATTTGCTGGACATTAATTTACTTATTTAATTATAGTTTTCATTTTTTGAACTTTTATCTCTTTTGAGATGAAAATATTATGCCATGGAAATAGACGTCACGGTTAAATAATTCTATAACAACTAACTATAAGGTAAATATGTTGAGTCCTGTTAATTCCTTAATCTTAAAATATGATTTTTTACAAACAAAAAAATCTTCAATTTATTTAATACTAGCATATTACTACCATTTTTAAATAAAATTTGAGTTGTTGGAAAGAAAGGTGAAACAGCATTGACCAGTCCACTGAATCCAACGGTCCACATGCAATACAAAGGAAAGAAGGATTCCTGACCACAAGATGAACCTCTAAGTCCAATCCTCTCGAAGGATAGTAATTGGATCAAGAATAGGGCCCACAAAATTATCAAAAGCCCAATACGTGTCGCACCGTGTTAATGAGTCATGGATATAAAAGCAGAACCCTTTCTCATTATTTGCTTCATTGCGATATTGTTTGAAACCCTAATCTCAGAAAATCAAACGGCGGTGTGAGAATGGGTTCAGAGAGAGTAACGGGGAAGGTGAAGTGGTTCAATGACACCAAGGGATTTGGATTCATTACCCCTGATGATGGTGGTGATGACCTTTTCGTTCACCAATCTCAGCTTAAATCTGATGGTTTTCGATCCCTAGCAGAAGGTGAATCTGTTGAGTTTCAAATCGAAGCTGATTCCGATGGTCGATCCAAGGCTGTTGATGTCACTGGTCCTGATGGTGCCAACGTGCAGGGTAGCAGACGCGGCGGCGGCGCTGGCGGTGGCGCTGGAGGAAGTTATGGCGGTGGAAGAGGCGGAGGAGGATATGGTGGTGGTGGACGCGGTGGAGGACGTGGTGGTAGAGGAGGCTATGGTGATGGAGGCTACGGAGGTGGCTATGGAGGTGGAGGTGGAGGTGGCGGTGGAGGTTGTTACAGCTGTGGCGAGTCTGGTCACATTGCTAGGGAGTGTCCTCAAGGAGGAGGTGGTGGTGGTGGTGGAAGATATGGTGGCGGTGGCGGTGGAGGTGGAGGTGGCGGAAGCTGCTACAACTGTGGCGAGTCTGGCCATTTCGCAAGGGATTGCTCAACTGCTGGTGGTCGTTGAAGTAATAAAATAATTCCTTGATCTATGCTTGTGTGGGTCAATGGGAAAGGGGTGTTTTATGGGTTTTATTTGATCTCAACGAACTTGGTTTTGAACTAGTCTTAGGGTGTTGAACTCTAGATCTGTCTACTTTGTTTTTAATTTTATAAGTAATTAGTTGTTTGGGGAAGGGTTTTATTGTTATTGCTTTTTGATTGAGAGATTTTGTGAATTTATGAGATTATTGTATGTTTGCTCTCTGATATGCTATTTTTTATAGCGGTGTTGGTCAATTTATTCTTGTCGTATTTTGCTATTGGTCCCTTTCTTGTGTTGCTTCTAGGGTAGAAATCTTATTTATATCTGTTTCGATGATTAAATGTTGTCGCGGATGTTACATAGATTATGACCCCTTCCCTTCGAGAAACATAGGCGTTGAATGTCACAATAACACTGGACTGTGTTTTGCCGTTTCCGGAAACATTTACTATGAGTGTGACAACATTTGCAAATACTGCTATTTGTTATTTTTTAAAACTTTCCCTTTTTTGTAAAATTTTTGCGATTCACAACCGATAATTTGCCATGATTTTTATTTAGGGTTAATCGATGTTTAATTTTAACGTTGTTCTTTTTCTACCCACACTAGGTCATCATAATAGATGGTTATTTTTATGTACGTTTTTATTTGTGGTCGATTGTATTATAATATTTTTGTAAATTATTCTTATACTGAGGCAAAATGTGGTTGATTTACCAATGTTATAGATTTTAAATCCAATATAATAACTCATTCCCTATTAGCCAAATTTTCTTTAAACTCATTCCTTCTCCCCACTCTTTCACTTAACTCAACCAAACCTACCCCAGTCTTAGGTCTTGTGACCTTTTCAAATGTTTGGAAAGCGTATGTCTGTCTGATTGTATTGTTTTTGTTGTTTGGAAAAACACATTCTTCAACTCGGCAAGGTCTCAATGTTAGACAGGAGCATGAAAAGCAAAATGCAAAAATTGAAGGGAAACATGGCGGAATGAAATAAAATTTGTTGAGTTTTGGTTAAAGTTGTGTGACAAGGAAGTTGATGGTTTAGGGAATGAGTTTTGACTGACTTGTGAAGAAATGAGTTTGGAATAATAAGGGATATGGGGTCTGAATACTTAAAAGATGATTTTGGTAATGTCTCCATAAAGTTTAGGGTTTAAAACTAGTTTGTTGGAGTTTGAATCTAGGTTCCATTTTCAAATTAATTGGTCCAGAAAAATACCAGCTCAAATTATACCTAGCCCAACCCAACCCGTCGCAAACATAAGGCCCGTTTATACAGACAGCTCAATATCACCTTTTTATTTTATTTTATGGGAATTCCTAATCCTGCTGCCTTGACAATCAGACATCCAACCTTGACAATCAGACATCCAACCCGTAATCGCAAAGCATTGACAATCAGACATCCAATCGCAACAACTCAATTGCAAGAAGGGAGCTCTATAGTATATCCAATTGGGTGAGGTGTGAAGTGGGTTAACGTGGACAACAAGGTAGTGTTTTTTAACCTCTTAAGTAGAATCCTTTAGAATAGTTACACTCATCTCTCTACTAATGGTCAAGCCCAAAATTGGACTGAGTGGAGGAGGTTAACTATTATAATAGTGTTTAAAATCTTTGTGGGTGCTTCATTGGGAAGCATAAGCTCTTATCTAAAAAGGGCTCAAATATGCTTAGGACATATGCCAAGTGTAGTCTTGTTCCATTTCCCTTCCAACAGTGTAAAGGAATTTAGGGAAAATGAAAACAATTTCTATGACCCTCTCTCCATGTATACATAACTTACAAATAGTGCAGTACTCCTGCATGCATGATTGGATTTCTAAGCAGGTTAGAATACATTCTTTGTGAAACACATGATTGATTGCATTGTTGCCTTGTGTAGCACTCTTCTACGGATTTCTATTATTGTGGAGCACTCATCATTTAGTTCCCTAACTTTGAATTCTCTTCAAGCATCCTGGATTAACACCCTGTTGGAGGTGCTACATAAATCAATTGGACATTTTGGTTTGACACAAACTTCAAACCATTATATATGCTCATAAATAAACAAACAGATGCATAAATAGCAAATCGAACTAAATTGAACCAGATTTTTTCCGTTTGATTTGGTTCGATTTAATTTGTATTACAGCATAATCTAGAAAGACTTTACCCATACTCTATTCTTATTTCATCCAATTGTCATAGATAAAGGCCACATTGATCAGTGAAGGAAATGTGCTTAAACTAATTAAAGAAGATGAAAGGAGCTTTTCTCCAAAGCTGATGGGGGTCTTGTCTTGGTAAATAGAGTAGAGCCAATTCTAGCGATTAAAGAGAGTATGTGATGAACTTTTAAGGCTTTAACTGAAAAGTCCCTAGGCTTTGTTATTATGCTTGGAATTTCTACTTTTCCTTTTTCCACTTTGCTCCCGTTATATAAAAAAAACTGTATATGGTCTCAGATTTCGCATGAAAGGTCTTTTTACTTTAGATAGAACATAGGATAGATTACATTATCACTTTTTATCCCTACACAGACAATGTATGGCACTGTTCTATTCACATGCATTGTCAATTACTATACTTGTTTTTGACAGCCTTATTGCTTGGAAATGTTGCTATGCACATATATCTAACAGCAAAGTTCATTGTTTGCTTTTGTTCTTCAATTGTTTTGTCTTGTTTTGTTTGATTTTCTCGCCCCTTTTTTCCTTCTTCAACTCAGCTATTTGACGCTCTTTGAATATTGAAATAGTTTGGGAAACATTGTGAAAAGGAAAAGATTCTCTGTAACTATATAATAATCCCCTATCCTAGCTGAACGTTACACCTTTATTTCATATCTTATCATTTTCAAGCATGCACACATTGATGAAAAAAGCAGATGAATTTTCAATTTGGGTTTTGCTATTCCAAAGACATGGAACATGAGAACTGCTTTTGCTTTAATTTAATTTCCTTGGTAACTTTTATTCCAGCGAAATTATTAGAAAAAGTTATTCTTTATAATGTTATGCTTTCCCTGATGGAACCCCTATTTGTTTATATGTAGTGATTAGAATTTCTTAGAGTCCCCTTCTACTCACCATAAACAAAATTGTTTGCATATTTGATAAAGCACAACTAAGTTCATTAGCATAATAGTTCACTGATACCCATAAGTTGCACCAGAGAAAAAATGGAACATTATTTTCATTCTTATTTTGGTCTCACATATTATTTTATAATTTATTATAACTCCTCATCAAATAAGAACATTTTTCTCACAATGTCAAACATCATTTTTATTTTTATTTGGGTCTCACAATATCTACCTCTCTCTTCACTTTCCTTTGGTTAAGAACAACTAAGAATTGTTCTTATTTAAGAACAAAAGAAATAAGAATGACACAATGAAAAACAGAGTAAGAATGTTCTTATTCATTTAAGAACAATCTTTAGAATAACCATTGTGGTTGCTTTTGGTGTCAAAAAGAAACCAACATTGCAACATTGTATATTTGATTAGTTAATTTGTTTTAGGATTTAGCATGAATGTGCATTCTCATATATCTAAAATATTATGAAAATGCATTGTGTAATAACTACCTGTAAATATCACACATAAAATGTATGCTGATTCACATGGTGTAAAAGATTTTATATTAAAATTTATTCAAAATTAATCTCTTTAGTTGTTTTTTCCTTGTGAAAAAGAAAAAATCTGACCATGACAAAGTGATCAACTACAGTAAAAGCTATAGAGAAAGAAAATGGAAGATACATTATATATGTTTTTATGGCATTGCCAATACATAATAAATGCATGATATGACTAAACTCTCTAAATAACAACATGCATTAATCAAAGCTTTTTGAGGTGAATGGAGCAAAAGCCTTGGGTGGCGTGGGAAGTGATAATAAGTTTTAATAATAAAGTGTTCACTGTTCAGTGGCCATGAGGGTGGTGCATCGGAGAAGGTGCGGTGGCGTTGAGCATAGGTGGTGGACATTGGTAACATTTAGTGAAGAGTCCAAATGTATCAATCTGGTGTATGAAGTTGACCATACTAGCCCACCCACCAAATCCAAACCCTACGATCAGAACCCACACCACCACAAATATGTTGATGATAAACGATCCCACCCATCTTCCAACAAATTTTGGAGGTTGTTCCACCGCATTCTGCATTACATCACAACCGTTCAATAATCATGCAATGCTACTGAGTTTAATATATGTTCACCTACCTTTATAATTTTATGTTTGTCCAAGAGTTTAATTAAGATATAATAAGATATGTTCAGTAAAGTTTGTATCGACTATTCATACACTATCATATTCTAATGAACCACATAACAAACATCATAACATATATACCTGGCGGGCTGATGCGGATTTGAAGGTGAAGATGTGAGCAAGGGCAGGGATGATATAAACAGTGAAACTAACAAGGAGAGATCCAACAGTGGAGTTAATGGGACCAAAGAATGGAAAAATAATGGCCAAGAACCATATAGGAATCACCACTGGCAATCTCACCAATGCACGTTTGCATAGGCTCTTGCACTCATGCATCCCTATTGCTTTCTCCCACACAAAGTATAATGGGGTGCATGCAAATCCAAATGTTATAAACTGCAATTATTATTACCATTATTCAATTAGCTACAACAATTACTTATTTAAATATGTATGTAATGTATAAGCTAGATATGCGTAGGACTGACAATGAACTAAAGAAACTCGATATTCATTTGAATCTCGACTTGTTATTTTACTCGATAAACTTGATTCATGAACAAAATGAGCTGAAAATTGAACTCGTTAAATAAACAAATCGAACTTGAGTTTGATATAGTTCGACTATTGAGGTTAATGAGCTGACTTGATAGATTTATATATATATATAAACTAATTTTTATGTTTATTATGACTCATACATTATTTTTTATATTTATTTGTTAATATGTATAAAAAAAATTAAGTTTTTTAAAAATTTAATTAATTATTTGAGTTATCCAAATGAACCATTCAAACTGAACCGAACAGTTCGCGAACTTTAGTCGAGCCGAATTCGAGCTAAAAAAATAACTCTTATCAAACTCAAGTCGAATTTTGAACTGAGTCAATCTTTATCAAGCTGAACCAAACTAAACTCTTGTTTAGTTCGGCTCATTTTCAGCCCTACATATATGTATATATATAGTGTAAGGTATAGACTATAGAATATCTATATAGAAGTGTATATGGTATATTATTATTGCCTGGTGGATGAGCATTAAAATAACAGCCATGTCACGGAAGGGTGATTGTGGGAAGAGAGCAAAAGCGTTGGAGTGATTTAGAAGCATATCTCCAAATGCCCAATACACTGCTACTGCAGAGGGTAGGGTCAGTGTTAAGACATATAGTGTTGCCAGCAAGTATATGGCCTTGAACTTCTGTGGCTTCCACATAGCGTGCATTATCTCCCTGTACATTTACATACCCGTACTATTACCATTAATACATTTATTCCACATTTACATTCAACAATAATCAACTAGATACATGTTCACATTTATGTCTACAGAAACCTAAGGTTGAGTCACTATCGAAATGACGTTAAGCCACAAATGTTGCATGGTTATTTCGCTTTCCCATTTGGCATTATCTTAATTAGACAAACATGTGAAAACGTAAAACACATAATAATATATCTTACACAGTAACAGCATGTCCCCCAAATGTGTAGAGAATGTTTGTGGCCCCAGTAAAATATAGAACCAACTTGGCTGGACCCGAATGCTTAACACCCTCCACCTACACAACATTTGGAAATTATAGTGTTACTTATTATAATAATAACTATATCAAAGTATGCATGTTACATGATTAATAATTTAATATAATATATTAGAATTATTACCTGGCCGTGGAGGAGAGAGGCAACAGTGAGGTACCAAGCAGTGTAAGTGGTCATGACAAGGCCCAAAAAGGACCAGATTCTGTAGTTGTGAAAGGAAGGGATAAAGACAGTAGTGGCACAACAAGCTCCAAAGATATAAGTCCAAGTCCTCTTGTCCAAATGGTCATTTATGTAATATATATTGCTGAACAACAATGAAGAACAAGTTCCAACAGTTACATTAATTATTATTAGAGATGCATGTGATGTGGGTTGGGCTAGGGTCATAAATAATTTATCTAAGTCATAAGAAATGCATATATAAAGTTAAAGAAAGGGTCAGAAAAGAGTACCTTGCACAAGCTATGAGTTGGATAACAGATCCAAACAGAAGAAATGTGCAATTAAAAGCCAAACCCACATTTCTCCAGTACTTCCCTAAGAGTCCATCAAGAACCTCAAACCACTGCATATATATATGCGCATTCAAATTCAAATTAAGTTAAATTAAATGAGGGTTGATATGGTATAGAAAGTAGAACCTGGATGACATGGTCCCTGAAATTAACTTTTTCTCTTTCTTTCCTTGTTCTGTATTCAACGTAGAGTATGCTTATGAGATAAGCAGTCCAACTACCCAACAAACCATACAAGAGTTGAAAAAGAATGCCAGAAAGCATTCCTAGTTGGGAAAATGAGTATGGCAATGTAAGCAAAACTTGTGCAACCTGCCATGTAAATCACATACACATACATAAACATCAACAAATCATAACAACATGTAAATAAAATATTGGAGCACTATTATACAAGCTACAGTTTTTGTTAAGAAAAGAAACACATAATGGAATTTATATTGTAAAAAGTGAAAACAAACCTGGTTTGAAGCACAGCTAAACCAAGCATCATAAGCAGAACCACCATGCCATAAGAAGCTTGATAACCTGGTCTTAATGTCCTTGGGATTTCCTTCTTCAGCTTCCATTTCAACATAGTTACCAACCATTACAGTTTCCACTGGCTTATCTTCTGATGTCATTTTCTTTCTCTTCCTGATCTATTAATACAAGTATATATCTGAATGTATCCTTTTTCACTCTCTTTCTTGAATCTCAACTCCTATATATGGTCTCTTATGGTTTACTCAAGCTAGCTCTATGTGGTGACTTCTACTATATGGTGGAAGCTGAATGATGGGTTTTAAACTCTCAATATTGGTATATGTTAAAAAAGGGGTTTGAGATGGAAAATGAGAGTGCTGAAGAGTTATAGAATGATGGTATATATATACAGGACAGAACACAAAAGGGTTCTCGAGACTGTGTATGAAAGGTATTGTAGAGAAGTCTTTGGGAAGCGAGTAAATCCGCTTTTTGAAGAACAAAAACTAAACCTTTCTTGTTGTTTTGTTATTACAACTTTTGTTATTTACATCAATGTCACATCTTTGGTTTTGGTTTGGATCATTAGTGATGAAGATTAAAAAAGTTTCTTTTATAATCTAATTGAATAGGAGCTTGTAAGTTTGTAGTTTATTGAAATAAGTTCATTTATAAAACACTAATAGAGAACTTATTTTGTTGTTGTAAAATAAGCTAATTGATTAGCTTGTAAACACATTGATAATATTGCAAAGTACACCAACAGATGCATGTTATTTGGGTTGGTTTTGTTTGGTTTTTATATTTAAATGCAACTAAATCAAAATTGAAGTAACAGGGGCAATTTTTCCTCTCCCATTTTCCTAGCTGATTATAATTGCAAATTTCACCATACCCAACTTCACCTCCACACAGTTATCTGTCTTTTACTCAATTGGTGATGTTGTGACCATTGTTTAATTGAGCTCAATGAACACTCTAGAAGTTGTCTTTGCTCCAATGTTCAATGTTTCAAGTCTCATGGGTTTTACATTGGCCAAAGTTGAATCTAGCAAGCATGCTTAGTTGATAATTTCATAGAAGGCACAAATGAAATTGCAACTACCTTGTCCACACGTTTATATCTTTAACCTTAATAATTCTTAATGCACATATTTATCCCTTTTGTATTGGAATGTGGAAAACAGAAGGGCTAACACGGCACATCAAAATAATGTTTTGTTAGGTAACAGGGTAAACTTAGAGAGGACATGTAACCAAAAAAACTTAGACAAGACAAAAAAGTATAAAAAAGACAGCCCGATATAATATACGAGGCTTACACTTAGTGAAGTTCGGTAGAAGTGAAGGAGTGATGGAAATAATAAGAGAGTAGACCTCATGATTGAAGCCAAACGGGTGTGGTAGCTTTGCAAGTCTAAGAAAACTGCTTTAATCACATGGCCAACTCCTTTGTAAACTCCAGAATCTCTTCCACCATATTCCATATGCTCAAACCCCAATTAATACCTCTTATTCTACATCCAATTTAAATATTTACTTGCATTTGAGTATACTACAAAATAATATAATGGCATAGGGGATAGGACTAGGACAAATAAATGGACAAAACATTGGTAGAATTGTTAGATCATGTTCCCTACCTCTCTATTATTAATATTTATCATGATTTTACTTCGTACTTTAATATTCTTTAATGTCTCCTATAAAGGAAAAAAATATCTATGTATTTTCATCTCATAGTCCTATAGATTCTCTATGTAGGATTTTCTTATTGTTTTTGTTAGGGTATCACTTTTTCTTTTCATAAATAATGCAGCAAATAAAGGCAACTTGCCATAGCTCTGTCGTATATTTATTAAACAATTTTGAACCTTTAAAGGGTACATAGAAATAGTACAATATATTTGATGGGTGGGTAAAAAATGGTTCATTTCTTTCACCCCTCGTTTTCACTGTCTTGATTTCTGACAGTGGTCCAAATAGTAATGCAGGAAAAGTTACTACCTACCAACCTTCACATTTGTCTTCTTTAAAAATTTGAATGAGTTGGCTAAAGACCTCACTGATTATTCTCCTTCAGCTCATCATGATAAACCATAATGAGTTTGTCTTTTTTATGAATCAAGATGAGAAAATTATATTTACCTAGTGGTGCTGCTTATCACACTATGAGATGAAATTAAAAAAAATAAAATGTAAATACTCATTTTAGTCCCTCATATTTTTTTTTGACCTTATCAGTTAGTCATTCAAAAAAAATCGTCCCAAAAATTTCAAATGTAAGTGAAATTAGTACTTTCTAGCATGGTTTACAACACTTGGTAGCAACTAACTTGACCAAAAAATGACTAATTTGACTTAAAAATGACTAATTTGACCATCATTTAAATTTTTTGGACTACTTTAGGTCTTTTCATTCTTTAAAGGAGTAAACCGGTAACGTCAAAAAATGTGAGAGAGTAAAATAGGTATTTACCATCTAAAAATGATGAATGAGAATGAAGGTTAAAAATGTATATTGTATAGGTGTGCAGCAAAAATATTGATGAAAAACGTTGGTAGCCCACACCCACTTCTTGATCAGTGACACTTTCAATTATCTGGGACCAGAAACATTCTCTGTGACCTATGTCTCCTTGACCACCTTCCTTATTTTTGAGACCTTATTGCTTGTTCAAATATACAATATCAGCACCCTTACCCTTCATTGATCAATGTCAATTCTTGATGGTATTAAAATTATGATACAGGGGAATGTTCTTATTATGTTTCCACCGTTGAATCAACTACAATTTCTACTTATCAGGGGAATTAATGCTTAACGTGGGTATCAGCATAATTAGCACATTCAGTATGTTGTGCACGTTTGTAGCATTTTCGATGCAAAATGATGTTTAAGGGAAATTCCTTTTTCTGATTTAATTATGACTTATGAGTGTTCTCTACCATATTTCAAACAATAGTGGTATTATAGTTTAATTTTGTCATGGCATATTTTGCTTCATGACTACGCCAGAAGGAGCTCATTGAACTTTATGGCCTATGGGCCTTAATACTCGAGGGTCTTCTCAATAGATGTACTATCGACATCGGAAATTCAAGTTAATGTTTTTTGAGTTTTTTGTTTCAAGTTTAAGAAACATCTATAATGATGTAACACATTTTTTTTTGTTTTTAAATGGGTCCATTGATTATTTATATTTGTTTACATTTTCCAACAACTTAAGCAACTAAAGCCAAAATCACCTTCAATTGTACAACCCCACAAACTTATCCCACATTTATATTTCTCTTTTTTGTAATAAATTTTTCCATTTTTAATGCTGACTCACAACTTTAAGAAGGGTTCTTATCTAGTTTACCATTGTAAAATAAGAAGAAGAACGACTCCTTTCTAGTGGTGAACTTACAAAGAACGTGTTTATTTCGCTATGAACGATTTTTTTGTTACCAATGTGGATACTCTAAGTGTATCTATTAAGAGATCCAATAAAAAAAGTTAGCTATGGAATCTATCCAAAGATGATTAGTGACTAGGAAAAAAAATTCATGACAGAAAATCTTGGAATATTCCATTTTTGGCTAATCAAAACTTTAAACTACTAAGCCATGGCATACTCGTTGCAAAATTTTGTTTCATGAAGCATATTGCAATTCTTAATTAAGGTAGGGGACCATGGATGGAATGTTGCATTGTTGAATTTCAATGATAATCTTGAGAGTTGAGACAGAAACAAGAGTTCATCTTGAAAAGTCAACTCAATATTTCAAAGTTATTGGTCATTTTGGTCAAAGGGGTGTGAAGAACTACATTGATGTTATAATCATATACCAAATCCAATATCAATATTAAGTTTGCAATTTCAAGCTTTACTGCTACACTTTAAGCCCTGTGAAATCTGAAGCTGTATTATATCTTGTTATTCCTAAACATGAGAAAAATTTGACTGTATGGATTACTTTCTGTATACATGATTATACATAGCAATGATTATACAGGTCAATCTTTTAGGCACCAATATCTACTTTCTTGCTATTGCTGTGTAATTTCTGTTAGCACTTACCAATTTTGGCTTTTTGGTAGGCATGGGAATAGAACAATCCTCCATTGACTTGTGATACATATTCATAACGTGGGTCCTTAATATTGCACCATTATTAGTACTTGAATTGTGGTCAACCTTATTTTGCAAAGACACATATATGTTTAATTGTTTTGCTTGGATTTAATTTATCCACAAACACTATCATCATATCCCCAACTTTATTGCCTCTTCTATGATCAAAAGAATCCCATCATAAAACACAAACTTTTGCTTCACTTTATTAGTACCTTTTTTTGTTCTGTGAAAATGGTTTTGCAATTTTATTGAATATTGAATATGCTATTAATCATTAATTAAAGTTGTACCTTTTAAGACTGAATGAAACTTATCTTCTCATCTCCTTTATATGTATCCTTGCATATTCAACATTCTCATTAGGTAATGAAAAATATTGAGATACAACTTATTTATACTTGATATTTTCTTGTTTAAAATTTACATCCATCTCTTTTGAGATTTAGTTACCATTATTACACATACCATTCATTTTCTACAAAATTAACTTACAAATCCTTCTAGAACATAAGAAAGTGAAATGTATTTCTTATTAACTGGTCAAATACAATTGACATATGTAGGTTGAAAAAGATTTAAAGAAAAAAATGTATAAACTAACAATATATGTTATTTATACATTGTCACGTATCATCTACTATTTATGTTTAATGATTATTGACTCTTCAAAAAAATAATAAAAATGAATAGTGAGTAATGTATTGAACGTGTATAAATTTTTACACTAATAATACATAAATATTACGCTAAAAAATTTATAGATTGATTTTGTACGATAATATATCATTCTTCATAGGTTATTATAATAATGTTAACATAACTTTAAAATAAAAGGGGTGTCAAATATAATTAAACTAAATATAGAGAATCAATCTATTTTTTAACAAGAAGTATGTCAAGAATCAAACAATAGTGCTCTCTGTCTATCCATTTGTTTTTTCTTTTTTCCACTTGGAAAACAACTTAGGCCCAATATGTGTAAAATACAACTCTCGGTCCAAGTTTGTATCTTGGGTTAATCAAAAGCCAACCCAGTATCACAATGGAAGCCTAAAAACAAAAAACCCAATAAACATGTGATATAAATATGCATAAAAATATGTGATGGAAGAAGTTATTGATCCAATTTGCAATTGTTACTTTACCATTAGATTTCCCTAGAATTGATGACTAGGATGAACAATAAGTTTGGAGTAGGTGGACCTCTTCATTTTTTAATACGGTTATATTTTTTATAGGCAAAGTTTCTAGTACAAGGTTTTCATACACTTAATATAGGAATTAGATTGGGTACAGAAACATGAGTGTACTACAGCAGATAAACCAATAGGATTCTGAAGAAATTTTTCCACTGCAATTTCAAATGATAGATTTTCAAATTTTGAGTGAATCTCTGCATACATCTATCAATGTCATAATAGCATGGATAAGAAACCAATATTTATAGTGATATTAAGCTGCTTCAGTCAAAGTCCAATAGTAAAATGCTTAGTTTCTTGGCCTCCACTGAGTGAAAAGGTTGAATTTTCAGTCCTGTTTTCATACCTGACACTAATTCTATAATCTCCTAAGAATCCATAAAAGCTAAATGAGCCATGTTCATCGGTCACACCTTCTATAAAACCAGTTTGCCACTCTTGAAGAAGTTTATCTACCACATCACCAGCTGGGAGATTTCTGAAATCATTGTCTGTGAGACACATTTCATAGCACCCTTCTGGATGAAGTGCTGTCCAGAGCATAATCCCATTCACTGAAGGATGTGAGAAACCTTCCCTCAATACTTCTTCCAAATAAATACCCTATGCACAGAAAATGGAGCAAAGAAATTTATTTAAGAAATTGGTAATCGATATATCGTTTCATCTAAGGCTAAACTTGCTCACCTGTGCATCTTTGTCAAGTGTTTTGCTAATATCAACCTCGGTTAGCCAAACGGGTAGGTCAAGTGTTGCGAACTTATCGAGGATAGCTCTTACAAGGGGAAGGTTTGGTACTGTGAAGTGACTCTCTAAGCCGATTCCATCCATAAAGACGCCATTATGTTGCAGTTCTCTTAGCCTTGAGATGTAGGCATCAACGGTGGAATTTACATCACTGCAAGTTTCCACCACATTGAAGTCATTCATGAACAAGGTTGTTAAGGGGTCTAACTTATGTGCGGTCTCGAAGAAATGCAATGTGGCATCAGGTCCAAGTCTTTGCTCATAGAAATCATAATGAAGCATTTCATTGCTGACATCCCAGTGTATGAATTCTTCTTTGTATTGACTCAACAGACTTTGTATTCGTGAATCGATAGCAGCTTGTAATTGAATGCCAGTAAGGTTCTGAACCCATTTAGGTGTGTAATTAGGAGCTTCCCAGAATATGTTATGCCCTCTAACTATGATTTTGTTAGCTCTAACAAATTGCAGCATCCGATCTGGAATGGTATAATTGACCTTGCCTTGATTAGGCTCGGTTGCGTACCACTTGAGCTCATTTTCAAAGACAGCAGCATTGAATCTCTTCACAAACCAATTCTGTAAGATGATATATGATTATGAGATTTTTAACTAGCATTTGAACATCATAATGGAATGAGTTTTATTGTGCTAATGTCTATGTTGTGGAAAATGGTTAATTGGATATATTCAAACCTGATAAGGCAAATTACCAAGAATGGTATTTGCTATTGCAGATCCAAAAGGGAACTCTTTTGAGACCTGCTCTATAGTCATAGTAGCTCCTTGCACTCTCCTTCCTTTGATATCTGACACATGAACTGTTGCGGCTTGCTTTCGTTTCTGTCAAATGCAAAAGGAAACCAAGTTGAAACATTACACGAATTGTGTTTTTGTTTTCTTGACACATACACATCTTATTCTAACTAATTATAATATTTGCTTATATTATATGACCCTTTTACTTGTTCATATGAACACACTTGCAAGATTTAATCTTGGAAGTCTTATTAGTCTTTGGCTTTGAGACAAGACCACATTTTAAGTTTTCATTGGTCTGTCATACACTTGAAAATTAAAGAGTGAAACTTGGTGTACAAATATGTACCTATATGTAACTAATGAAAATCTGATTAGTCATTGAAATAATTTAAAATGACAACAAAATTTCAAATACAATTGTATTGAGATTCTGATTGGCTGTGATTACACATGCTATACAAGTTTCAGTTAAACTAACAGGATATTTTTTTTGCCATGCTGAAATTTATGAAGAATAAAAGTTAATTCTCCTCACAGTGTTGATAATATATTGTTGATTGACTCTCCATTGTTCCTTGGTAAATGGCTTTAGAGATGGGCTAGCTAACTCTATACTGATATCTTCACCATTAGTGTTCTGCATTATTACAAAATGAAATAAACAAAGCCAAATATATTGAATTGAAGCAATTAGCTAAATATGACAATTTCATTAATAAAGTTAAAAGACAAAGTTACCTGAAAGAAGAGTATAGAAAAATTAGAAGGCTGATTTAGAACAAATCCACCTTTGAGAAATGACCAGCATCCACTCTTGGCAGAAACTGTCCCAATACAATTATGTGTTTCATTTTCTGTTTGTAGACTGGCACGTATTTTACCTGAACTTGAACCTTCAATTTTCACCCAAACTGTAAAATAAAAATATACATTATCATTTCTAAGAACTAAGAATACATGATTAAAAAAGGAGATGATTCATCCTCCTAAATTTCCTAATACTAAGTAAAGAAAAGATTGCATGTTTTTATATTCCTAAATGATGAATGCATCATTTCTTTCATTCAATGCTCACTTTACTTGGTATCAAGAGGATCTTTAGGATAAAATCTTAAGAGTATTTAGGCACATCTAGCATATTGCTCTTCAAAAAGTGGCCAAATTAATTTAACGTTTAGTTGATATGCATAGTTCTATATTCATACTGATTACTGAGTGAAAACAACATTTTTTGTTGTAGGGTATTGTTTTATAAAAATATATACTCTATCACTTAATTACAATTTGCAAGGTTATAATGTATATCAATCACTTCAATATCATTTCATCACAAAGCTAATTGAAAAGTACTACAAACAGAGTTTGTAAAGAAGACCCAACCAGAAAAACAGTACATAGTGTCCTGAGTGAGGTTATGCAGAAGGAATGAAGGCATATAACCATAGAAGGAAATGCCATCTTCATAGACCCAAGACTGTGATTGACTCTGGAAAATCCCACCCTGGTAAAGTGCTTCCTCAGGTTGCTCTTTGCACTACCAACCAATTCATCATACTTTGTGTCAATTATGAATTAAATGGCCATTGCATTTTACCATAACATAAAAAAATTATATATTTAATCAAAGTTCAATAGTAAAGTTGATTTTTTTTACCTCAGTGTAAGCAGTTGAATCATATATGGGTCCATCTGCAGCATGAAAAACAGAATTAGGAGGAAAAAAAGTAAACTTTTTTCTAGTGATAATTTAATGAAGGTGTGGGAATAAGTATCAGAACCATATAAAGGAGAAACCAAAGAAGACCCTATTAGCAAGAAGACTATAAGACAAAAGAATGGAATGTCCTGATGCATCTTTGGAACTGATCACTTTTCTACTCACTGATATGATAAATGAAAATGTTGTACACAGTGAAAAGAAAGAAATGGGCAATGGTCTATTATATATGAAAAATGTGTGTGTTTAGTATTGTATCCCCCTAAATAAAGGAATGTTTTAGGGAAGAAAATGCCACAAAAAGATTGTATTTCGAGGTTAATGGGATTTGGAGGTGATATCACAAGGAAACAGTGTTATTGGACCTTCATGAAGGACGTTACTATTATTATTCACATGCTATGCAAGGTAGAGGAAAAAAGGAGAGATTCCTGTGATTATTAGTTAAAAGACAAATATATTACCAGTTTATGTGGTAACTCTTGTGTCTTATTCTATAATGGATTGCAGTTGGCAAAACAGTTAAAAATCCAGTTATAACTTTTGTAAATTGTACATTTGAATTGAAGTTTGCGATGTACATTTGAGAGGAGTGTATAATGCTAAGAATTGATATTATTACTCTTAAAGATTTAAAAAAATGTCTAACAACTTAAAATTATAGCAAGTGCCAAATAGCCAATATGGGGTATTAATTAAGCTAGATATTTTGCTACCAAGATTGTATCAATAATCACACGGATTACAAACTGGTCGATTAATTTGAAGTATAGTAACTTCAATTTATTGGCTCACAAAAAACAGGGCATACAATTTTGGTCAAGTACAAGTATTTAGGTGAATCGGGGTTAGGACCATTTTAGGTACGATTTACAGAACTTCATGAAGTCATAGCCCACTGACAGAAATAAGTAAATAACGACCCATTGCTTCTAAGAGCATATCCACTTCCCCGCAAATTGTGTGACTGTATGTGTTATTTTATCTAATTAATTAAAAAAATATTTTTAAATTAAAATTTTAATAATTATATATTTTTCTGATAAATCAATGACACCTGAAATGACACTTTATTAGCAAAAAGACTGTGTTACGGTGTACTCACTTCTGAGTTCTGATATAGGCATATAGCAACATAGCTCCATCATAAATGCTTGAAAATTTTACTACTGTAGTACTAAATTATTGTTTGATGCACATCCATTTAGTGAAAACCGTGCAGCATATATAGGTGCGTGTAAATGTATGCAAAGTAATTTCTTCATATTGCCTCCAGATAAACTTATATTTATTTTCTTTTTACATATCTTAAAAAAAATATTTAAATTAAAATTTTAATAATTAATCATTTTTCTGACCAATCACAATCAGCAACATATGAAATGACACATTATTTTGGAACAGCATATGTTTACCTCATATTCAAAAATCAAATTATTTGTACATAAAACATTTTTCATGGAAAGAAATTCATGATACAAAAGCTTGTTGCTGTAAATTTCACCTCAGGATAGCAGGAAAAGAATAATGAATGAAGCAAAGCGACTCCACCTAATAAAACTAAGGGTAAGTTTTTGGTATGTATTATATGGTACTGTTAGTGACCACAAACTTGGTGGTGATCAATGTTGCTTCATAGGAACATTTAATGAGTTGACATGCACGCTCGCATCACTATAGGGATCTGCTATGTTTAGACTTAGAGTGTTCCCCACGCTTTGTAAAATGGCACATGGTTTCAAGTATAGACACCTATTCAAACCACATGCAGACAAGTTTTGGACACGAATACATCTTTGCCTTTTAAGTGAAGTATGCTCTCATATTTGAATGGTAAAATCTGTCTCTACCTTGGACCTGAATATCAAGGGCTTTCTAACACGGGGGACACGTCATAGTGTGCAACCCATAATTTATACGGGTCTAGATAACACAAAGCCCATAATTAATGCCGACTCAAATTTTAATTACCAAACAACTATTTTATGTATAAATGACGAATATCTACTGTTATTTTGTAATTTGTTGATCGTTAATTATTATTATTTATACATAAATATTTTCAACATTTTGTTGTCCACTTTTGTACTACTCTATGTACCATTAATTTTGATTGTTTGAACAAATATTAAGTTAAAATTATAATTATTGAATTTTTTCTGGCTAATCACACATATTATCACATGGAGTGGTATAAAGCTGTGAGAGAACAAATGTGCTTCTGTTAGTCGTAATAATTACTACTTAATATTATCATATAATTTATATGTAAATAAAATAAGAATATGACATAGAGTCGAGAAAAGTACGAGAACATTTAACATTTATTAACAAAATAATTCAGAAAATCATATTAATTTTTGTCTTTATTTATTTTTCATTGTAACAAAAGAGATATTCACCTCATATTTTGGGAAGACACTAAGCATTAATA
Organism: Lupinus angustifolius; assembly: GCF_001865875.1. NCBI lineage: Eukaryota > Viridiplantae > Streptophyta > Magnoliopsida > Fabales > Fabaceae > Lupinus > Lupinus angustifolius. The sequence goes on from NC_032015.1 coordinate 567,752, forward strand.
TGAATATACATGGCAAAATGGGCATTGCCCGCGGGCTTGCCTGCATTTCTTTGCGGCTAGGGCATACATTTTTTGTCTATTTGCCCGTTTCGTCCGGCCCATTTTGCCAGTCAAGTTTGTGGGCATTTTCGTTGGGCATGCGGGCGGCCCATAAATATAATTTAAGGAAAAAATAAGAAAATTTTAAATAAGTTATGATGTAATGTGATTTTTAATCCATAGAAAAATTGTAATATAATGTAATTTGTTTAACTTCATATAAAATATCAAAAAAAATTGTTAACTTTTTATCTCCAACTACTTTATTTAATTTCATTTCATTTATTAAATGAATTTTTTATTTATTTTTTAATTATTTAACAATGCCCGTGGGCCACCCGCAAGTCCATTAGTCACGTTTTAAAACGGGCAGGGCACTGAATTTTGTCTGTTAAGCTAATACAGGTATGCCCACGCTCGCTTAAATTTTTATGGACATTTACGGGCGCGGATTAAGTGGGCCGGGCAGCCCATTTTGCCATCTGTATGAACACAACTTGTCTTGAAAATAGTTTTACTCTGGAAGAAAATAGATTTTAAGTCATTTAACTCTTTAGAAATGAATAATTTTACAACTTTGTGATTTGTCGTATAGTGCAAATATATGATTACCGTCACATTAACGATCAATAAATCAATGATTATAAGACAGACATAGGAGTCAGACCTGCCACTTTTTCCAAGTAGCGTCGGCTAATGGAAATGGATTCATCGCACACTCCCCACAACTTTGAATTGAACAGTGTTCGCTACGTGAAGTAAATGCCATATGATTATGATGCTTCAAACATAGCCACCAATTTAGACAAAAACTGAATGGGGTAAAGCAAAAAACACAATATTCTTCTTTAAGCATTACATACCATAGGTGCTCAAGTCAAAAGTTTCAACCATGTAATCGTCACTTTGGACCTAAACACTACACCACTGACCGTAACTTCTTGAATTACACTTCGTAAAAAATATGAAAAAATTAACTTAACAACACGCCAGTTGGCAGAATTAACTGCACTACATTCTCACATACCAATAAATTAAACCACACAATATTGAAAATTCTCTTCTCCAAAAATTGACTGAAAATAAATCTCTAGAAATAGCTTAAGCATAAGAATTGAGTTACAGAAAAAATAGCAACCTTCATTTAAAAACAAAGGAATTAACAGTCCCATAGGATGTCACTGAGCAATAACCTCATCAATCCCAGGATTGTCTTACTATCTTTGCATGCATGTCTTCTTCTAACTTCATTGCTGAATAGATATTATTGAAGACTTGTTGGGTTTTCTGCTCATGTAAATTTTGTTGTAAACTTTCTTGGTCCTGAAATACAACAGAATATCTAAGACGAACCCAACAACACATGCTCCAGTCATGACTACAAAGACTAGTCTATAACAGTGACCACCAACACAGGTATTGCCACCGCCGGGTACGGCCGTAGCCTCTCTGTCATAGAGTATGCCAGCAAGCAACCCTGAAAAGAGGAATGAGCCAAGGGGAAGGTTGAGGATGAGAATGTTGTAAATGAGACCATAATATTTGAGTCCAAATAACTCAGATGCTGTTGGAACAGTGATGGCAAGACGAACTCCATAGCATAGGCCAACTATTACAGACCCAATGTAAAGGGATCCAGGCATAGCCATGGCCAAGAGAATGTAACCCAGAGCCATTAGAATCTGAGATGCTGCATTCCAAAGAGGTCTAGGTGTTGCAGCTTTCCTGTTAACAAAAATAAAATAGTAGAATAAGAGATATGATACAAAATTTATACAATTTTGATGCACAAACAGTGGTTGAGAAACATAAACAGAAAATATAGGAGAATCTAGCAACATAAACAGTTCATTCAATATTGATTATTCTTTGTCCTTCCACGTTGTCTCACCATCACACCAGACAAAGGAGAATCTAACAATTTAATATGTTTCCATGTGAACTTGAAATTCAATCCTAACAGAGTTGAGGACATCTAATACATCTAGAATAAGAATATAACTTAGAATTTTCAAGCTATAACATAAGCATATAAACTTAGAAGAACTTAAACAGTTAAACCGAAACATTTATTGAAACTCACAAAATACAAATCATTTTGGAAATAAAGTCATCAATCAGTAATTAATTACTTTAATTTAATACGAAGCATATAAATAACTATAATTATAATTACCTTAATTATTAATGTAGATAATACTAACCCAAAGTTAGTACGTAATGGGAAATAAACGTGATGGGAATAACTTACTTGATGAAGTGCTCCGAAACAGAACCAGATATGATCCGTCCAAAGAACCCGAATATACTGATCAATGAGACAAAGAGTGAAACATCTGTGTACCCGAGAGCCAACCCGATTTGACCCAAATTATTCTGAACCGCTAAACCAGTTCCAACCCCACACAGAAATGACACAAACATTATCCAAAATTCCACGCTACTCAAAGCCTCCACTATCGTGTGATCCTCACCTATCTCCGTCCTTCTCTTTACTCCTACCACCGCTTCCCCTTCCTCTGCCGGAGTTTCATTTTCTTTCTTTTGAAGTAACGGTTCGTTAACCTGCTCCACATCTCGGTTCGAACCCTGTTCGAACCGGTTCTTGAAGAAAGAGTGAACCGGGATCCCCAACGGCGACGCCAACATGAGAAGCAAAACGACAGCGAATGCTGTTGAGAACAAAGCAGTTGGATTGGGTAAGAACCCGAAAGCTAATAAATAAACAGCGATAACGATAGCGAAGGCGTTAAGCACGGCGAAGTATCTAGTTTCTTCGTTGTCCTGAGCGGCGGTGGTTGACTTAACGGCGGGGATCTCACGGAGGAAGAAGATACCGGAGAGACAAACGGCGAATGGAACAAGAGAAAGCATGAGAAGGAAAGAAGAAGGGTCGTCAGCGAAGAGTGCAGAACATATGTTGGTGAAAATAGCAGTGCTTAATCCAACAAAACCTTTGAGAATTCCAGAAACGGGTCCTCTATTGCTTCTGAAGTTGCGTATGCATGTTACTAAAACAGCAGTGTTCATCCACGTTGTGCTGTTCCCTCCCATGCACAGAAATATACACATCTGCATGTATCAAAGAAATTAATATCATGACCTAATAACAAACAATGCTTTGCTTTGAATTAAAAATCTTTCTTAGAATTGATTTGGTGAGAGTACTAATTACCTGCCAGTAAGGAAGGGGTTGAATTCTTTGGCTAACAACAAGCCATTGAACACCGTAGCCGATGAGTCCTTCAACGGAGCCTATTAGAAGCATGAGCCATGTAGGGAACCGGTCTGAAGCGAATCCGGCGAGAAGGCCGAAAGCTTTGCCAACATCTTTGGCGACGGAGAGGTTATTGAGCTGAAGCTGGGTGAGGAACATGAGGGATTTGAGAGCATCGGAGTAGTTGGAGAAAGTGTAGTTGTTGCCGGAGATGGATTGAATCCAAACGGCGGCAACCAAGCCTAGCCATTTGCTTGCGGTGGAGACGGAGGGGGAGGATACAGCCATATGGAAAAAGATTGATTGTGTTTGGTTGGAAATGGTGCAATATATATAGCCAAACATTTTAGCACTATTTCGTTTGCATCTAGTTGGAGATGAGTAGGTGAATGGAAAAACAAAGATTGAACATGATGTACCTATTATTTATAATTTATCATTTTTCTTATCAATCATATCTTATAGTACATACTAGTGACACAATTTTGTAGGATAATACATTTATAGCCAATGTAGATTAAGGGTATATTCCATAATAAAATTTAACAACTGTAGTTTTTCAACATGTTTTTACTATATTTTAAATCCTTACTTTTTTAATATATTAATTTAAAAATAAATAAAAGCGTGCCAGATTAAAGAAATTGCAAATTGGCAAGTAGAAGTGTTGTCAACTGTAGCGCCAGACTGAAAGACGTGTGCTATTTTGTTCACCATACACTTTTACACTTTTTATATGGAGAAAAAATATCATGTAATTTTTAATTGGTTGAGTTTTTCAATGTATTTTTGTCCACCCGACACTTTTTATATGGAGAAAAGTATAATGTACTAAATATTATTTTCAAGTATTATTATATTATCTACTTTTAATTATAAATAATATAAGATATATTTATTGTGTATAAATTATACAAATCATCTTATCTTTAATGGTAATATTATAATTGATAAGTGTCATTAAATTAATTGGTTTTTACCAACAATGTTAATCTAATGATGTAAAATCTCACTAAATTTATAGGATGAATAAATTTTCAAACGTTTGATATCTAATAATAACATTTGTTGAAGGTACTATGATACACCCCAAATGAATTAGTTACAACAAAAAATGTGAAGGAATGCAAGCATCAAAAAAAATTAATTCAGTTTTGCTGTTGGCTTAATATTGATGGTACAGGGGCACTTGACCAGAAGAGAAACATTAAAAGAAGGCTTACCCACAAGTCAAGTAACTAGCCAAAGTGTTAAAGATGAGAAGGACTTCATTTAGGTAAATATTGCATTTGGCATTTTGGTGTTACTTATTCATCTTGAGATATAATTTGTGCCAAAAGTTCTATTATAGTTTTCCAAAAACATCTTAAAACGTGATATTAATCACCCATTTAAAATTTAAGTGTCAAATGTATGTAATAAATTATTTTAAAAACATTCTTAATTTAGATGATTGGATGTAATTCTTCCACTTAAAAATATTATCAATTATTTATTTTCATTTTAGTACACCGAGTGCAATTTTTCCCTTAAAAATATTTTCAATTATTCATTTACATTTTTATTGTATTACATTTATTTATAAATTGATTAGTTTATTTATTTCCATTAAAAACATTATTACTTTTTACTGTATTATGTTGTCAATTTCTTTTTTTTTTTATATGGAATGTTAATTTTATGATTAAAACATCTTTTATTGGAGTCGAGTTGTTACAAAATTTTAAAAAAACTTTTTAATATGTTTAATGTAATATATATTAATTATTCATTTGAACTTTAAGTATTAAATGTACATAATAATATTTTCAAAAACGTACATAATTATTTCTTTTTATTATAATTTACAGCAGAAACAGTTCTGACTTTGCCTTAAATAGACTAAGCATATATAGTATATAGGAGTCTCAACATGATATGTTAACCTATTTAAAATAATCCAAAGCCTATGTATTACATGTTTAAAAGTATGATCTAGCATATTTGTTTGTTTAAAGACATATTATATTATTTTATCTTGAAATAGGTCATCATATCTATATTTAAATAACCTAATCGACCTACTTTTAAATACACCTTTACAGTCATAACAATTAAATTATATTTTTATATACATTTTTATATTAAAATTACATATATAATAATATAATTTATATTAAAGTTGTATAATATAAACATTATTACATAATATAACTAAATAGGTCAGTCTGTTTGACTTAATAAGTCTGTTGGATGACATAAAATATGACATGTTAAACTAAATAGATTTTCAAAAGCTTGAGTATCACTTATTTATGAAAAAAGTCTGTTTTGACCTTAGTATTAGGGGTGTAAGCGGTTCCGGTTTAAACCGCAAAACCGATGGAACCAAACCAAACCAAACCGCAAAATATGGTTCCGTTCGATTTCGCGGTTCGGTTCGGTTATTTTTTTAAGGAGCCGTTTATGTTTGGTTCGGTTTATGGTTTTAGAAATTCAGGAACCGTTAGAACCGAACCGAACCGCGTATTAAAGAAATATATACTAGGGATTAAGAAATAATATTTTATTATTGTTTAAATTCTTCAACCAATTTTCTAGCTTAAATTATCAATTTTTGTGTGAATTGTAGTGTTACATATGTTATTAAATTGTTATTAAGTTAGTATTATGTATGTTATTAGTTACTAAATTGTTTCATAATGTCTTGTAATTTGGAACATATTTTCCATCTTTTGTGATATTGAGTTTGAAACCAACATATATCTTATATTATTATACATGTGTTACTAATTATGAAATGTAAGGTTATAAATGTAACTATTATATATTTTTCTAATTAATATATATGTTACTAATCATGAATGAAGTGTATTGTTATATATGATTCATAATTTTTTATAATAATAGTAGTAATGTTTATCCTTTTATGATAAACAATATCTCTTGTAATACATTTTGAATTTTCAATTGATGAAATATTTTTTTTTATAAAAAGTAAATGTAAAAATCGTGGAACCGAACCATTCAAGAGCGGTTCGGTTCAGTTCTTATAGTTAAAGTTGGGGTTAATTGAGCGGAACCGAACCATACCATATGTTTGTGATCGGTTCGGTCACTAAAATGCACCAAAAACCGAACCGAACCGAATTTTTACACCCCTACTTAGTATTAGGCCCCTAATAATATTATGAATTTACATACAATTCTTTTCATTAAAATATTATCAATTATTTGTTTATCTTTTATTATATATTATTTATTGTTCACTTTATTTATTTTTCTTAAAACGTTATTACTTTTTACTGTATTACATTATCATTCATTTTTCTATATGGAATATGTGAATTTTATGGGTGCTGTACCTTTTATTGGAGTCATTATAAAACTTTAAGAAAACTTTTTAAAATGTTAAATGTAATATATGTTCATTATGCATTTGAACTTTAAGTGTTAAATGTAGGGTTGTGAATGAGTCAAACCGAGACGAACCAGAGTTTAGCTCATTTAGCTCGATAAGATTTGGTTCAGCTTGAAACTCAATTCGAGCTCAATACGAGTTATTTTTTAGCTCGAGTTCGGTTCGGTTAAAATTCGCAAACTGATTAATTTAGTTTAAATCGTTCATTTAGACAACTTAAATAACTAATTAAATTTTAAAATGGTTCAAATGGTTCATTTTTATGGTTATTAATTATTATTTTTATTTTTATATTATCAAATCTTATGCGGTGACAAAATAGACTTATGTAAATACAGGTGTCACATACATATTTGTTTTAGTAAAATTTTGAGCCAAAAATAGAAAATAAAAAAAGATCTAATTGTTGATTTTATGCAAGTGTGAAATCTTACAATGTATATAATGTAAGAAGTGAAAGAGTTTGTAAATAGAAAATACTCATATAACTAACGCCTTAAGATTATATTTTGGTTCAAGACGTGGTGTATCACTTGTGATTCTTCAATTTTTTCATACCCCAGTAAAAATGGAACTCCTAAGGATGACAATGTTCTGCATAGGTTCGGGTTGTACATTACTCGCACCCGTATTGTTGCTTCAATTTTGGACTCAGACTTAGTCACCCACCTCAGTCGTGTGCTGATACCTGCTACTTCTCATACCCACGGGTCCTTGGGTACCTAGCGAATCTGCAGATACACACAAATTCAAAAAATATTAAACAGTGAGTAATTTATGTAATTATGTATTTGTTTCCTACAATCTTTTATGTTATTTAGGTAATCAACAAGAGAAAAAATTATAAAACATATTTAAAGTTTTAAACACATTTTAAATTGATTATTTAAACATTATGATGTAAAATTGATTGAGTAAGTATTGCTAAATCAACAAAATATTGTATTATACATGTCAATTAACAATAACTATCACATTTATGAATTAATAATATAACATTATAGATTAACTATATATATATAGGAAGAAACTCATTGCTCATAGTTGACTCATCCAACAACAGGTCTTAAACTTTCCAGTCTTAATTACCTGCGTGTCTAAAAACACAGACCAGATTCTACCCGTTATAGGTATTTTTTGCGGGTATCTATGGACCTGACTACCCATGATCATCTCTAAAAACCCTCTGAGGCTACCCAATCACATTCTAGTTCAACACTAATATGTGTGGCTTTACTTAATGGGGTTGTAGAAATATAGATGTTTAGTGCCTTATTTCAAAACCCAAAACTATAATTAAAAAATCTGATGAAAAATTGACCATCGTCAAATTAGGAAAATGAAAATGAAAATGAAGAAATAAAACAAAGACGATCTTCAGTCCTCGCACATTATCAGTGTTCTATTAAAGGAAAAAAGTGCACCCGAGACAAAAACAAACTACTAATCGAAATAAAATTGGTGCTAAATGAATTGTTGGTACGTACACATTTAGAATATCTTATGATTTCCCCTTTCCTACGCCTGTGTCAACTTTCATCTGATTTTGAGAGCTTGAAGATCACCCACTACTCTCAACTTGTTTTATACGTTCCTGCCTTATTGATTGCTATAGCTTTGTTATCACAGATATTCTAAGATACCGTTCTTAATCGATTACTTAATAAGTTACGTTTTTAATTTACCTACAATTTAATATATTTCTCAGGATAAAGAAAAAAGACTACGAATAAAACCTAATGACACTTTTAAGTTTATATATATAGATTAAAAATAAATAAAACGGAGATACATATGGTTCTTATTAATAATATTCGATTATCTTAAATCAATTTTAAATGAAAAAAGATAAATATTCGATTATCTTAATAATACAAAGAATATTAAAAAGATTTGATAGAGGATTTATGGGAAGATGATGATGAATCCTTATATTAAAATGCAGTCTCTCTCCAAAGTCTTGGAGTGCATTAGTTTTTTTAATTTTAATGTGTTACATTTTTCTCTCCTTATGATATTCTCTCCAATTCATTTTAAAATCATTACTCGAATCATTTTCTACTATTGCTCCATCAATATCTTAAGAAGTAACCACTTAATAAGAGTGATAGATTCTTATTGTTTATATATTTTCCATTTTTATGTGAATAGATTCTTATTATTTATAAATTTACCAATTTTATGTGAATAGATTCTTAAATGTAATACATGTAGGGTAAAATCTTTTTAATATTACTTATTATTATAAATAGAGAAAAAAATATACATTGACACTATAAAAGTTTTATAAAATGTCAGTCAATTATTCATCAGTCATTTTTAATCATTGTTGACTTTTCAAAAAAATAATACAAATGAATGGTGAATGATATAGTAATTATGTATAAATCACTATATTGATAATATACTCTGTTATGAATATATAATTTGACATATAGAATACATATATATTAATCGCGTGTACATATATATATATATACAATGAAAAAAATTAAAAAAAAAAGTAGATGATACTTTATACTAGCATTGACAATTTGCATCCTCCTCCTCATGCCTACAAAATAACAATTTTAAAATTATATATAAAAATATAATATTTCAAACAATTTAAGTGTACATATCCTCCCAGTTTTATGTTTTGATACTCTACTCAAAAAATATGTTATTATTTTATATACAGTTGAATATACACATACAAACATAATAAAACTCAACATCGAGTCATGTCGTATAAGTCATATTTATCTATTACCCAGCTCAAATATAGATTGAGCCTAATTTTTGAAACCAAATTCAATTTTAGATTTATATTCAGGTCAAATTGGATGAGTGGATTAGTCATCTACTACTCACAAGACCACATTTGTTATCCCATTTTATGTATCATTTGATCTTCCACTAATTCTGACTGATTGAGAAAATATTTAAATTATAACTACTAAATATATTTTTAGTTAATTATACGCTCTAGTACATAAATTGACACAAAATTATGAGACAACATATGTCTTCCCAACTCACCTAGGTTTTTGTACTAAACATTTAGTTTTCCATCGGTTGACCGTTGACTGATGGACAATTTGCCCGAAAAAAGAGATCACCGAGCACGAAATGTCTTTTAGTAAAAAAACAATAAATGCTGTACTGCGTACGGAAACCCACACCCACGATCCGATAAGCTATTGAGTTGATGATAAGATACCGGGCCTATTATAATTCATTACTGAGACGTACGGGATTTTATCACTTAATTTAATTGTTACGTGACGACAGATTCTATATTTTTGTTATTTTCACATTGAACTTATTATATTTTAAAATATAAGAAATAATTATTGTATATTTGGGGGATGAAATTTACACCACAACCACCTGGGTCCAGTTGCAATAAAGAATTTGGATAAGTTGAAATGAGGTAATTGGTGAAAGGAGAGGACGCATGTCTTCAATAATTTATTTATTGATAATGAAATAATAACAAAGAAAATGTCTTCACCTTTTAGAGTTGTAAAGTTTGTATTCCGTATCATATTATTGCAATAAGACGTTAGTATAATGGTATAAGGTTTCACCAAATATTTAGAAAAAACTAAAAACCCAAAATTCTATTCTTAATAGGGATACTTATTTGTAAATACATTTACGTGACTTAAAATAGATTCGTTCTTTACTCAAAAAATAGGAATGCCTAAAAAAAATATATTATTCTATAACCTTAAAGTATTGTTTTATATTCTATTATTTTTAAAATCTCCTTTCCTATGCTGCTGTCAACTTGAATTTGGTTTTGAGAGCTTGAAGAGCCACTAATCCCAACTTGTTTTATATCTGCATCTGTTTTATTGATTGATTGCGATAGCTTTGCTACCACAGATATTCTAAGATCATGTTCTTACAGGATTTTTTTTTTTTGTTTTCTAACCAATATTCTCGTACTGGAAGCAATTTTATCCCAACCGAAAATATTTATAGGTACGTGAGTTTAATTTTCCTTACTCGATTATTTAATTCCATTTTAATTTACCTAGTATTAAATATATATTTTTGAGGATAAAGAAAAAAATAACTACGAATAAAACCCAATATAATGCAGTTTTAAGTTTTTTATATATAAAATTTTAAAAAATAAAACAGAGACACATCTGGTTTTGTTCTTTGTTCGAATTAATATTATAAATGTTTAGTACTTTTAGACATATAAACAAAACACTCCCCAAAAGAAACAACAAAACTAAGACCATAGTATGGAATTTGCCATCTAGAAAACCAGATATTGCTGAACATGTTTTACATCTAACAAAATTGGATTATATTTCAATAAAATTAGCTTATAACCGTGGTAACAAAGTTTATAAATTCTGATAAAAATAAGAAGTTTGTTACTTGAAAATTTACTGGTGAAAGTTGATAGTTGTGTAATTAGAGGATTAAATTAGTTACTTTATTGGAAGAGTCAGATTTAATTTTATTCCGTCTATCTTCTTTGACATCCTCATTCAAGAATGGAAATCATCTATTCGAAAATGAGTATATCTCTATATTCTTAACCAATAAAATTTCTCCATATAAAATATCTTTAATGAATTATCACTTTTTCACTTCTATCTCTCATTGTATGCAAATTGATGCTTTAATATAGCAAGTTGATGCAGTTGTGCATATTGCGACAAAATTCCTTGCCTGCTAGCTGGCAAGCTTGTCTTCTTATACATGATGTAACAATTCAACAGTTTTAACATTTACTTAATCTTAATTTGATTGAAATTATCACTGGGCGACAAATTATGTTTGTCCTTAACTTCATGTAAGTAAGCAAATACAGATACTTATTACATTACATCAGCAGCAGCAGCACATTAAAATCCACCAGCTTTTGCTAGCGACTTGTTGCAATTCTTTATCATTCTACTCTCTATTATTAAAAGTGTAATTATTTATATATATATACGATTTACCATCTACCATTTATTTAAATTATTTTTGAAATAATTAAATATTAATGATAAATAATACAATGATAGCATATAAAATACGTAAGACCTGAATAAAACATTTTTTTGCCATGGTTCATGCTTTTGTGTCACCACAGTTGCTTATTATTTAATAATAATTAGTTCAATTTGATCTGTGTACTTTTTCAGGCTTCTTTTTTCTATGTTTATTATCTAAGCATGCGCTATCACATTCTTCAAATAGTTTTTCATGTGACATTATTAAAATAAGATATTAAAATTTATGCACTAATGGTGTAAAGTTTTTTATATTGTCAGTTCATCATTAACCATTGGTTGTAATACTTTTATTTGAAAGTCATTGATAATTAACATATAAATGATGAAGATTTATTAATAGTGTAAAAACATTTAGTCAATATATACATGTTAAATCCTTAAAATAATTTGATGTGTGATTGAGGCATATATAATATTTAATTAAAAGACAACTTAGTTTCTTAAATGTGTTAGAGGTTTTGATTATTGCCGTGTATACTAAAAGTTTTATTGACAAACTCAAATTTCATATGTATATACTTCGAAATAAATTATTTTTTGTTGAAAAATAATAGTTAAATGCATTTATGAAAAATAATTTAAAACAATATACACTACACATGATTAAAAAAATAAGAATTATAGAAATTATATATATTTTTCATGAAATCCTTATCTGTTGCGACCCGATTTTCAGTTGGAAGACCAACCTTGCGACTTAGGAAGAAGCGAATTCAATTACGGATCAGAGAATGTATTAACATCCCCAATCGCCCGTATTAAAATGATACTCTCACTAATAACATGAATTTTATACTCTTAAAAAACTTATTTATTAATACAAATATTTTATTCTTTTATTTTTGTGTCTAACAAGAGTCCATGTAGAGTTGATGTTGCTCATATGTATCCATAGGCGTAATAGAAAAATACTATGTAGTTATGGTTTCCTATTGCATTTAGGAATGCACAAGAACAACATCAACTTTTGTGAGAAACAAAATAAATAATAAAATATTTTGTTTTAATAGTTAGATTTTTAATAAATTTGCTTAAGAGGATAAAAGTCTATATTATTAGCGAGAATATCATTTTAATACGGGCGAATGATATGTTAAAACCTTTCCAAATCTGTAATTGACTCTTGATCTCATAATTTTCGTTTAAAGACCATTTTCATCTGATTTGGGCATAAAGAGAGTTTTCTAAGTTTTAACCACAAAAAACATAGTGACAATTCTAAATTAAGTGGGAGAGGTAGAAATTAAGTTTGCCTCTTCCTAAGTCGCAGAGCTGGTATTCCATCGAAAAATCGAGTTGTGACATTACCAGCTCCTTCTCTATAACTTTATCTTTTTTGTACCAGTTGTAAATCTCACATTATGCTAACAAGATATTCGCCTAATAAAATAAAGTTTTATCCTAAAAAACAAAAACAAAACGATAAATACTCAAGTTTTAATAGAAATGTTTCTAAGAGACTAGTTATTTAACTAAATAGATGAATAATAAACAAACTTTACCCATCTATGATCTATCTAATTTGTTGAAGGGTTTTGTTTTAGAGTTTTAGTTGATTTTAAATCAATTAAATAAACAAAACTTATTACTAACAAAACAATGGTATAATAACGTAAGGTGACACTAGATCTTATTGAGAGTTCGATTTATTAGAAGCAATACTTGTTGGCAGACCAAACCCATAAGTTGTGAAGGTACATTTGATATTGAAAAAATAAAAACAAATTTTATTTGATTAAGTTGTTTGTGTTAGTTCATTTCAGCTTCGGGGAAGATTGGTTACCCTTACAGGGATTCAAAGCAATCTTGTATGGAGGACCACAAAGTTTCGATTTTTCTTTGATACTCATATTCAAAAGTAGATAATTTATTCTTCAAGCAATGCGTCGAGAGATCTCGTTTCTCATTCAACCACGATGCCTCCTTCTCTTCCTCGTCCTTTCAATTTTCCTCGTTTTCGCATTATCTGGCTTTAAATTGGTATTCCCTTTTTTATTTAACCCTTACTGTTTTATTTCTATTTCCTTTCTGGATCTAATTTGAGTAATTGGACAAGTTTTCGTGTATGTTCTTTGATCTGAGATTGTTTTTATTACTGAGTTTGATGGGGTTTGCTTTGAATTTGGTTCCACGATCTCAATGTTCGATTCCAACCCTTTTTTGTGTTTTATTTCTTTTTATAGTAACTAGTAACTATCAACTTATGACAGGATACTATGAATATGAGAGTTTGTGTCTTTGACTTTAATTTTATTGTCTTTAATTGTATGAGTCAATTCATTTCTTCCAAAAGCTCAAGCTGCTAAACTAGACACATGAATTAAGTCTCTGATATGCCCTGTTCGGCTTGAAGCATGGATAATGCGCAGACCATCTTTCGTATGTTAACCATCACGGCAACAGCCAGAGATAATTGAGAGACAATGTGAACTGAAAATATGAAATCGATCCGAAGTGTATAATAAGCAGATCATGTAGCTTATATAAGACAAGGAAAAGTAACTGGCTAATAATCAATTTGCTGACTTAGTGAACTACTCTAACTTCTAACTTTGTTAAATATAAATTGCAAGTTCTATTTAGAGTTGGTTCTTTCATGTATTATGTATATAATGTTAGAAGATTGACATTAGTCAATAGACTCATAGTTCAAACTTCCAATCATTGACCAAAAGATACAGTTTTGTGTACCTTTTCCATGTATCTCAGCTTAAGAGGGCACATAATGTGTTAGTTCCCATGGATATTCCCTTCAGTAATAGTTAGGGGTGTCTGTAGGGTCCAAGGTAAGGGGTGCATTTGTTTCTTATAGGAGGCTATGCATTACAGAAATGTGATAGAAAGTGATGTTGTATGATAAAGGATGCTACGTTAGGATTAGGAGGGTGTATGGTCATGTGACATAAATAGGAGGATGGTATATTGACATGGTAACAATGATAGAAACAAATTTTGGTCTCAGGGTTATAAATACTGCAAGAGTTTTCTATATATTTGATTTCTATTTGAATTTTAAGAGTCATGTGCTGAAACCAACATGCTGTGCTTACTGTTCAAACTTTCTCTTTTCCAGCTGACTATGGGCATTCCATGCTTCTTGGAGTGTTTGTGAGATGTTGGAGTTTAGAACTTAATCTCTATTTGGAACAATTTGAAGTCATGTTTTGTAGAGTTAAGATTTAAATTTGCTTCAGTGGTGGTGGACTGGTGGTACTCTATATTGTGTAGGCTCATTGGTTAAGCTGTATAAGCACATTGTGTATATAAATGAAAGCGCTTTCCTGCATTATATTATGTCTGTCTGTGCACCTGTATTGACTGTAACACTAAAAATATTCATAACCACCCTTCTGTACCATCTATTTGAAAAATTCATGATTAGATCTTGTGAAAATTTTGCACTTATTATTTCCATCTTTATGCTTATTGGGTTCAGTTAATAATAAACTTTCACTTTTTCTGATGCAGGCCGAGGAGAAAGTAGAAGAGGACCATGAAATTACACACAGAGTATTCTTGGATATTGATATTGATAAGCAACGCTTAGGTTGTTGAGCAATTATTTTGAAATTTTACCAATTGCTATCATTTGAATCAATTCGACTGACTAGGTGTTTTCATTAGAAAGAGGATATAGAAAGACAAGAGACAATATATGCTCAGTTAGCATTAAAAACATACAAAGTTTTTTCCTGTTTGCTATTAACATCCTGCAAAACACAATAACTTCTGCAGGTAGGATTGTGATTGGATTATATGGCCATGTTGTACCAAAAACTGTAGGTGAGTTATCGGTCCTCCTTTTCAAGTTATTTAATGTGCAACTTAATTGCTTTAGGTGTGTGTATAAACTTTTATTTTGCATGAATCAAGGGCCAGCCTCCTTAGTAGAAATATTCTATGGGCAATCCTTTTCTTTCCCTGTTTATACAGGGTCTAGACTTTCAGTATATTTAAACTTAAATCTGCCTGATGAAGCTACTCTGTTGTTTATATATGCCATTTGCATACAGTCATGCTTATATATTTTTATAACGTTGAACCTTTTACTGATTGAATATTTCCTCGTCTGCAGAAAACTTTAGAGCTTTATGCACAGGTAGTAGTAATCTCTTCATGTTGTTTTAACCTCTATTTGTCTTTGCACTAATAAGGAGTGTTCCGTGTTGAGTAGGAGAGAAAGGCGAGAGTGCCAGTGGCTTAAAACTTCATTACAAAGGCACACCACTTCATCGGATAGTATCTGGTTTCGTGATTCAGGGCGGAGACATTGTTCATCATGATGGCAAGGGATCTGGATCTATCTATGGTGGCACCTTTCCTGATGAAAATTTCAAGATAAAACATTCTCATGCTGGTGTGTAACATCATTTCCTTGGATGCATTCCGTGAAACAAAAATTTCAAGATAAAACATAACGTTTCTTCATCTCGTTGACAATTTATTCATTCCGTGGTGTCAGGTGTTGTCTCTATGGCGAATTCAGGACCTGATTCCAATGGTTCACAGTTTTTCATTACAACGGTAAAGGCCTATTGGTAAGTAATTATGTCCTGGCAGTGGATGGTTTGGACAATATCTTGACCAGGGCTAAGCTCTTGTATGAACTTTAAATATTTTTTTGTGAACAGTCTTTTCAAGGCAGCCATTATATACTTTGGACATTGAGTAAATCTATATCCTCCTAATCAATCTTCATAATAATCAACCTAACTACTAAAGAGAGTAATTTTATAATGCTTCTTATGTTTTGAAGATAGTGGAGCATTTATTTTTTCCTTTGAAACTTACCTTATTAACTAATCAGGAGAATTAATAGTAAGATTTATTGGGAGGATGTAGCATTCCTCTTGGCCATTTAGTCTTGCATGTAGAAAGATAATGCTTTGATAATTGTTCTCTAAAAAGCAAAATATATGCTCATGTTCATCACCATCATTAGTGATGATATCTATTGACATGCAAAATATTCCACAGGTTGGATGGAGACCATGTTGTCTTTGGGAAGGTTGTGGAAGGCATGGATTTTGTGTTTGCTATCGAAGGTGGAGCCGGAACCTACAGTGGTAAACCCCGAAAGAAGGTTGTTATTGCAGACTCGGGAGAGATACCCAAGAGCCAGTGGGATGAGGAACATTGAACTTCATCATTTCAGTGATAACTTAATTTCTTGACATAAAGAATTGGTTTAGATATATTTGTACATTCAATTTCATCTGTTTGATGTCTAGGAAATCTCACATGTCCGGTTTCTTTTAGAGTCTTAGCAATCCTTTCATATTTTATAGTCTGTTTTCTTTCTTTCTTTTGTGTATTTTTAAGTCATTTTTGTGTGCATTCCACACCTTATATTAATAGACCTATATTCCACACCTTATATTAATAGACCTATATTCCACACCTTTGTAAAATTGATTTTGGTTTTTTTTGTACTACTAAGAGTATTTCCTTACTCTATGGATAAGAAATTAATCCTTTTTGGGGTGATTGTCATTTCCAATAAATATTGCTTACAATTTCAAATTATTAACTTTTTGTTCTTATGATAATCTAGGGAAACCATTAATTATTATGCCAACATTTATTGCTATTGGTAATTGATTTTGGGTTAAAATAAGTTTGAAGTGAATTGATTTAGGAAGGGTGATGATAGTTTTAAATAAAGTTGATTTTCCAATGAATAAGCACATAAAGTAATAAACATAATATTATTTATTAAAAGTGTAGAAAGATTTTGAAAGGTTAAAACTTAAAAGTGTAGAAAGATTTTGAAAGAATGCAAAGGGAAAACGAGAAGGAAAAACATGCACTTCCTTTTACCCAAACTCCCTTAGAGAGGTTAAAATCACTTTAGGAAAATAATTATTAATTTATTAAGAATTGCAGCTTTGTATTAGGCAGAAATAAAAGGGTCTTTCTTTTCTTTCGTTTTTTTCACAATTTCGTGCTACATTTTTTGGGTGCATAATTTCGTGCCACTTTAATTATAAAAGAGTAGTATAATTCAACCCTGCCTTTTTTATAGGTATATTTTGAGAGAAAGATTTGGTCTTTCTAAAATTTCTAATTACATTAGTTAATTTTGTTATCCAAATACTCTCACTAATTAACATATAGTAAAAAGAGAAAATTTGAGTGGACCATAATAATAAAAACTACATTTATATAAACATATTCAAAAAAACTAACCTCGTTAGCTAATATTATCAATTCCAGTAAAAATAGCCAAAATAATCTTACTACATAAGACAGAATGATAATAATAATTAATAATAAACGCAAGAGAATATATTCTTAATGACAATCTCGTCAGAACAGGCCTGGGTGGAAGCTTAAAAAAACAAATCCTGTCAGTGTAAAACTAATCAGAGGTTACTCTGAAAAAGCTACTTCATTACATCTTATTTTTCAAAAATAAAAATTATAGCTCCTTTTTTATTATTATCTTGAGAATATGAGAGAACAGTTTCATTCCTGGTTTGGGATCCAACACAGAGAATTACAGAAACAACAAAATAGTTTATAAGAGTTGTTGTTAGTACCTATCTACTACTGTTGTTTTTTGATTGCAACTCTTGTTGTTCTGTATCAAATATGAACATGAACGAGGAACCAAACAAACCCAATTCTCTATACGATACTTCTCCATCACACACTCTTCTCGCCAAGCTTCCATACCCAATTGAAGAAACTGCTTCCGATGAACCTGATTCTATACCTTACCTTCAAATCTCTTATAATCATGGTCCTCGCTCCTTCAAAGATCTCACTTTCCTCTTCATCTTTCTCATCTTTCTTCTCTCCACCTTCGCCTTTGGTATCTTCGCCGTCATCCACCGCAACCCCAACTACTCAACTCTCTCTTCCTTCTCCTTCAACCCCAACACCACCTCTTGTGTCAAATCATCCGTTTCTGCATCTTCTTCTTCTTCTTCTTCTTTCAACTCGGTGGTGGTTTCACTCAATTTTTATTCATCTTCTTCTCCTTATGTTGTGAAGGATTTAACATGGACACTTGTTGCTACCTTCATTTTGAGCTTACCCATTTGCTGGCTCCTTCTTCTTTCACTCAAACATTATACCAAACACCTTGTCTACGCTTCCCTCCCATTCTTCATTCTTATCCCTATCTTTCTTAACGTGTATTGGTTTGTTGCCTGCACTGTAAGCTCCACTTGCAGCAACTCCTTCCCTCTGGTCTATAGGATTCTGGTGCTGGTATTCATCTTTTTGTTAATTGGGGTCATCGTGTGGATCTTGGTGGTGAATTGGCATAGGATTGAACTCACTGTGAGCATAATTGGTGTCGCATCCAATGCGCTTTCGTGGAATTTGGGGTTGTTGGGGGTGCTACCTTCTTTGTCAATTGGGCTGTTGGTGTATTATGTGCCAATTGTGTTGTTCATGGTGTTTGCGAGGTTTAACGGGAAGGTTGTGCCGAAGCATTTACATGGTGGTGAATATGGTTGTGTTTGGAAGGAGGATAGTTGGGTGCCTGCTTATTTTACACTGGCGATTCTCACTATGTTGTGGTCTGCAACGGCTATGAAGGAAGCTCAAGTTTATGTTATCAGTGGGACTGTTGCTCATTGGTATTTCTCCAAGGAGGATGAAGCTCAGAGGCGAAGTATTAGAACTTCTTTAAGGTGGAAATCATTCCATCTTCCTTTTTCCATTTTTTGTTCTGTTCTTTTAATCCCTTTCCTTTTCATGATGGTTGTTCCTTATAATTTCCTTACTGGTTCTTGCTTATGATGTTTCATTCTAAGCATGTTAGATTGTGATTAGTGAAAGACCCCAAGATTTTAGTTAGTGGGGACAAAGGCAATGTACAAGTACAACAATAGTTTAGGTAAAGGGGGCAAAGGCAACAAAAGCATACAAATGTATAAGAGTAGAATTGGTAAATGGCTATCTATAAGAGTAGATTCCCATGTTATTGTTTATACATCTGTGTGTGCGTCATAAATTTTTACTCCAATATTCAATGCTTAGTTTGAGAGTGTTTTTCTATAATTTAATAGTGGAAGACAGCAGGCCCTTGTGATGTGTCTTGATTCTTCCAGTTTTACTCTTTCTCTGTAGCGTACTCTTTGGTTGTCAGACAGTGAAAAAAATGAATATAAGTATAACTAATTGAATGCTTTTTTACATTTAGAAAGACATTAACTGTGAGAATTTGGCTAGCAGAAATGCTTTTGGTCCTTCTTCTGGAACAGTATGTTTATCAGGATTGCTTGTCTGTGTTGTTCGACTGGTGCGATCTGCGGTTGATAATGCAAGACAAGACGATGCTACTGGGATAGTGAACCTTGTATTGCAGTGCTGTGTAAATGCCTTACTTACAACATTTGATTTTCTTAATAAGTTTACCATAAACTTTGCTGCAATAACTGGTGAAGCATACTGCTCATCTGCAAGGATGACATATGAGCTTCTAAGGCGTAATCTTCTCTCTGCTGTTTTTGTGGAGACCATCTCATCTCGCCTCTTGGTTGGAATTGTCTTTGTCCTCTCAGCAATATACACAATTGTGGTACGTTGCGCTTATAATTCTCTTTTTAGTTCTTAGTTTTTGCATCAGAGATTTACTACCATGTGTTAGTTCCCAGTGTAGTGTAGGCATAAGTTCCAAGTAGTCCTCTTTAAGCATGGGATAATTGGATAACTTGCACATCTATTTATGGTTGTAACCTGTGAATGTTGATTACTGACCACAACTTGCAACACATTTTTGTCATTAACTTTTTTAGATGTTCACTTGGCTGCCGTAAATTATAGCCAAATTATATTTCTTTTTTGTATTTGTTTTTAGATGAGAGGTTGCATGAGGATTTAAGTTGGCTAAAACTTCATTTCTTATAAAACTCCTGGCATATGATATCTTAAGAATTATACAAACCCTTTTTAAGTCTGAGGTGTCTCGTTTGAATTTTGGGAAAAGAAAAAGAATCCTAGTTATTTTGTCGGGTTGGTTATTCTGTTTGTTTCATAAATTGTTACTAGTTTGTTTTACCATTTTCATCATTTAATGTTTCTTCTATTTACGTTTGTCCTAATTATCTATGTGGAAGCAGGTATGTGCTATATTAAAAGGTGTGACTAATCTTGGGTCTGATTCATATTTCGTGGCTGCATTGGCTTGGGTGGTGCTGATATTAGTGCTGGGTTTCGTCGTGCATGTGCTAGACATTGTAATTGACACAATTTATGTCTGCTACGCAATAGACAGGGACAGAGGAGAGGTTTGTAAACAAGACGTCCATGAGGTTTATGTTCACTTACCCATTAGTAGAAGTCTCAGACAATCTATTACTAGAAGAAGTCTAGGTGTGTAAATTATTCCTAAGATTCACATGTTTTTGAGTCATTGGGTTGCTATTTTATGGACATTTAGGACTAAGAAGTTAGAATTGTCTGTTACCCTATTGTGCATACTTCTGAGTGTTTTATTATTTACAGAGTGGGGGTAATTTATAGTTTATCCGAAGCTGAAAGTTGACTTCAGTTTTCACTGTAACTTGATTCTTGTATATTTTTGTGGAGATGAAGAGGAACAAGTTAAACTTCTAATAAAAAATTAAATTGTTTTAGGATTGTATTACTTTGACTGACCAAACCGGTTTGTTTTCAGCTCTTTGGTGCACTTTTATTTGGCAATACTAGTCAAATTAAATGGCTGATATCCCAAGAACTTAAAAAAAAGGGGGGGGAGAATTGTTTTCACATGGCTTTGTGACTGATAATACTGTAGGCTAAAAAGAATGAAAAGCAGGTTATAACCCCAAAAATGAAAGAGAATGAAGTAAAATCTCAAATCTACAAGTTGGACAGAAAATACCCACGAAAACGGCTTTGGACTCACACATAACGACACACTTATCTGTAAACTTGGGTCTCCAAAAGTAGCAACTCGAAAAAGGATATTTGTCAAAAAAGGCTTATTTTATTTCATGGATGGGCCAGAATGTGAATTTACAGTTACGGGCTTGTTGGGCCCATTCCTACTTAATCGTTATTGTTCATTCCTTGTCTTCCTTAGACAGAAAGTAACTGTCTGGCGCAACTGTCACGTTGAGAGAGGCCCACGTACGCGGCTATAACACGTGTTGTTCCTCTCTCAACCGCCACGACATGTCGGTTTTTGCTTTCGTTTTTTCCATTTTTGTTTTATTCAAATCTTAATCCATAAGCGACAGTGTCAGTGTAATATAAATTAGATTCGTGTTCACGTTTCACAATAACATTATAACAACACAACTCTTCTTGTTCTTGTTCTTCCAACATGTACCCATCATCAACAGATACTGCACAAATACCCTTCGAACATGTTCTAGTAACCGTTCCCGGTGTCATACTCCATCTTATAGAGAAAGACTCCAGTGTCCAACTCGCTTCAGGGGACCTCACCATAGTGAGTCTCGGCGAAGGAGACAAAGTGGTTGCAGTTCTTGCTCGAATCGGCGACCAAATCCAGTGGCCGTTGGCAAAAGACGTGTCAACAGTGAAACTCGACCAGTCCCATTATTTCTTCACAATTCGTGTTCAAGAAGAGTCTGAGGTATTGAATTATGGATTAACCATAGCCACCAAAGGTCAAGAAGGAATAGTGAAGGAGCTAGATGATGTTTTAGAGAAGTATAGTTTTCTTTCGAAGGAGAACGTGGAGGGTTTGAGACGATGGGAGGTGTTGAGTGAAGAGACCTCGCCGGAGGAGTTGAACAAGTCAGAGGAGAAGAGGGAGTTGGTGGAGGAAACTTCTGCTGCTTATTGGACTACTTTGGCTCCAAATGTGGAGGATTATAGCAGCGGTTTTGCACGGTGGATCGCGGCGGGGTCAGGGCAAATGGTGAGGGGGATTTTGTGGTGTGGAGATGTTACTGTTGATAGGTTGAATTGGGGGAATGATTTCTTGAAGAAGAGGATGCAGCCTGGTTCTGATTCACAAGTTACTCCACAAGCCATGGAGAGGATCAAAAGGTTGAATATCTTAATTGTTGTCACTATTAATTCAATGTCTTTAAGGTGTTTTGTGCTTCTTAATAACTTTTGTATGTTTGATTCTTTCAGGGTTAAGAAGTTGACCAAGATGTCTGAGAAAATGGCCAATGGCATCCTCTCAGGGGTTGTCAAGGTGTCTGAATTCTTCACCAGTGCTGTCGTGAACTCAAAACCGGGCCAGAAATTCTTTAGTCTTCTCCCAGGGGAATTAGTCCTTGCTACCATGGATGGATTCAGTAAGTTATATATGTAGTTTTATTGACTTCATTTGCTTAGTTTTTTTTCTGGGTTTTATGTAAAATGGTGTGGGCTAGTGGAGTGTGAAAACTGAGAAGCATTTTGATACTGTTGTTTTACCCTTGCATATTTTCAATTTTTACCTAACAAGCATGAGTAATTTATATGCATCTTGTCTAGCATTATAAACTCATGATAGAATTTGAGATGTATTTTTACCTAGCAAGCATATGTAATTTATAAATTCATGATCAGAATTTGGAAGCATTAGTTTCACGTCATGATGGATTGTTTCCTATTCATACATTTTATTTTAGTGTGTAGCCATCATTTATATGACAATGTTGCAATTACTATTGTTGATGTTGTTGTGAGTTGTGACAATTACTCCTCAGCATTTGGGCTCAGTTTTTATATCAAATATTTGATTAAAACTAGAATCTGTTATAACATGTCCGTGTGGCTTATGAGAAACACAAATTTCATGAGTACTAATTGGGATTCATAACCTCCTTTTGAATTTGTATGCGTGGAAGCCAAGACTTATTCTTTTCTCTTACTCTTTGTGTGTGTCTATGAATGCAGATAAGGTATGTGATGCTGTAGAAGTAGCTGGTAGGAATGTGATGTCTACTTCATCAGTTGTGACCACTGGACTTGTTTCACATAAGTAAGTACGTTTTTATTTTTGGATAATTTATTGCAAAATGTGTGTTCTGGCTTAGTTAGACTACTATTTCCGTATGAACTTGCATGTATTTGTTGACCTTTATTGATTGTTTTGGTGATATTAGATATGGAGAGGAAGCTGGTAAGGCAACAAATGAAGGGCTTGATGCAGCAGGGCATGCTATTGGGACAGCTTGGACAGTCTTCAAACTTAGAAAAGCACTCAACCCTAAGAGCTCCATCAAACCATCAACATTAGCCAAACATGCTGCTAAAGCTACTATTTCCCGCTCAAAAGGCTAAGAAATAATAAGGGAATGAGGATCTTCCTGACCCTGTAACTTCATATATATAAATAGTAGGAGATAATATGCACTCTGTATTGGTGTATTAGTTTTTTGAATTAGTCTTTGTATTTGGGCTGCTGAATAAATATAGATGATAGGAGTGTCTTTATGGGCTATAGTGTTGGTTTCTTTCTTTTCTTTCCATGTACCAAAAGACGGGAAAAAAGGGAATGATAGATGATATGAAATTTGTGTGGTCCATATCTCAAGTAGCTCAATTGAAGGCACTGAATAGCCAAGACAATGGTGTACCCCTTAAACTGATGCCAGGATGGAACAAAAGTACTAATATGACAGCACAAATAAAATGACAAGCTAGATTTGAACCCATACTTATGGTGGTATCAAGCAACAGATTACTATTGTGTCAATCTTACCTTCTAAAAAAATGATTACAGATATAAGTAGCAAAAAGTTGAACTGCAACACCTTATGTTTTGGTATATCATGGTTACAATTTACAGCCTTAATTCTAATGGTTTTCTTAACACTTAATAACTAGTTTTAAATGGTTTGAGTCTTGAGATCCAAAACAACCCCAACCCAATGGTTTGATGAGGCAAGTGAAGCTAAGTATCTAAAGTCCAAGCCCATTTCCATCGTCCACTCTTTGCACCAACTATTCCAATTTCCAACCACATCGTTGAAAAATGGTAGTCAATAACACAAAAATGGTTCTCCATACACAGCGGAAGAAGTTGAGTTGGTACCCCCAAAGTAAGGAATATGTATCTCAAATTCTGCCGTTCACAAAATTACTCTCTGGTAAGTAATTATGTTGTCTTCTGAGAAAATCACAAGCCTGCTACATTTTTTGTTCAAATTTCAAGATTTAAGAAAAGGGTGATATCATATAATGCCGGCTGCATAATCCAAGCAAGTAAAAGTGGTGAAATTGCACTGAGGAAAATCCAATAATTGCAGTTTATGATCAAATTTAAGATAAAGTTGGTGTGTCTCAGAAATTATAGTTTAATTGTACGATAAAGCGGACCTAACAACATGTGATGCCAACGCCCAACGCCTTGTCTATAAAATAATTTACCAAATTCCTAATTTTGAATTATTAGTTTGGAAGACTGCTTAGGTTTGAGAATCTTAGTTGAGATAAGATGGACTTTTAGGTTAGTAAGAGAGAAAAGGATGCAATCATTATATTTTCCTACAGATTTTACATATATACATACAATACTTTGGGATGACTAATAGAGAAAAAAGAAGTATATTAGAAAAAATTTTATATTGTTATACATTATTCATATTTTGTCATTGCTTTTTAAATATAAGATTTGTATAAAAATCGTATACATTCTAATAGATGTTTGTCTGTATTATAATTTTATTTATAGTGCCCATCTATAAAAAAAAATTGGTACAATTGCCCATCTATAATTACATTGCAACAAGTATTTATATGAATATAAAAAAATGCATTTTAAATACATTTGTTAACTATAGGAATACATTTATTAACAATAGGAATACATTTATCAGCCTTGTACAGCATGTGTTGTGGGCTGTGGTTCAGTTTAGTGAAAGGGATAAATAGTTGACTGATAAAGAAGTACATGGCAGGTGGATGACTTTAGTATAATCATTATGGATGGAAATCACTTGTCTTCATTTCTATCTATGTATTAATCCAATCAGAAAATCTTACAAAATTTTTAATAACAAAAATTAATATTTATATATTATTCTATGGATTGACTTAATACATGAGGACATAATCTTTTGGAACAGGCGATCATCTCGTAATTATTATCACCTAACCACTATCTAATAATATGGGTATCCATGCTTCTCATCCACACACTTTCATATCATTTCCTTCTCCAAAAACCTTTTTCCTTTACTTTCTCTACTTATCTCAATCTCCTCATTATTTTCTTATAGACATATCACCCAACTTTCTCAACTTTTCCTACCAGCTGCATCTTTGCTATCTTGCGCAGGGTGCTCATTAGCTTTCTGCTGTGACCCATTGTCAATTTGTGACATTTCGGTACACGGAGGCCAAAGTGAATTAGTTGCACTGTTTTTTTATATTTGTATTTGACATTATTATACATTCATACTTTCTAGTAATAATATAAAGACAATTGTGTTCAAACCAATAGCACATTATACCGGTAGAATTTTATACTATGATAAAGTAAATAAGTATATTTCATGATTTTAAATTCTTCTGTTTTCTTTATTTCCCCTCTAAAATCTAATTTCCAAACTAACTCTGAAAATGTAAGGACACAAAGGTGATTGAAACTTGAAAGAGGACCCACCGCCGTACAACGCCATGTGCCTACGTCGGACGGGTACCAACTACTGCGCCAAAAATATTATAGACGAGTAGGTAGGGTTGAGGCCCATATTCAATTATTTAATATCCTATCTTTTCTGCTCTTGTCACTACAAACTAAACTATGAAGGACTGAAAAAATAAAACCCCAATATAAATTATTTGAGTGTAAAGGGACAAAAAAGTGGGTGTATATTTTAATTATTTATATTCAAGGAGTTAGTAACTATACATTCTTAAATCATTTCATTTTGAAAAATGTGCTCTTATGTGAATTTTAGATGACTTCATTTTTTTAAAAATGTGTATTCATACAAGTATATAACTGAATAAAAGTAAAACAATTAATCTATCATGAGAGATAAAATTCCATCTATATATAACATTACTTATTATTTATTATTAATTATGAAAGGAAGGTATTGGAAGTGATACCAGCCATTAGGCCATTTCAACATTAATCTATTATTTAGTGACAAATTAAAATTGATTTTAATTTATATGCTTGTTGACTAAATTAATGTCAACTTTCTGCAATGTCAAATTGATGCCATTTTCTACAATTGGGGAACTAAGCATATCGAAATTCTTAAATAAAAAACCAAAACAATGGTATCGGTGCGGGCTTTGTTTGGTATGCAAATTTTTAGTGAAAAGAAAGATATAAGTTTGATAAAATGAGAAATGAATTTGTTTAAACGAAGCAACGGGGTCAATTATGAATGTAAATATTATTGATTATTGACAAGTGTGAAATCTATAAAGAAGAAGCGATTATGAATAATTAGCTAGAACCGGGTTTAACAGTTGATAATGGGAAAGGTTGAACAATCGTACCAATTACGGAAAATAAAACATGGTGGTAACTCATTATCAAGCATGGGCATTATTTGATCTCTATCTATATGGCACACATGCATATCCACAACATGGTGTATATAATTAAAAGTACTTAAATGGAATGGATTATTTCACTCTTAAAAATTCTCATAAAGAGATTCTAGATCATCTATATCACATAAAAAGCCCACCTAATAAATAGAAAATGAACCCTTTACAAAGCTCAACCTGAATAAACTATGGGCTTTTAACTTGAACCTAAATGATGATAGAATAGTCCAAATTACTACATTTTTACAATGTTGAACTAGCAATTTAAATGTTGAGTGCTGATAGGTGTAAAATAACATTGACGAGGAAATAAAAATATCTTGTAGAAGCTTCTAATGTCTCTACCTAACACCTTTGAAAAAGATAAAGGGGAAGGTTGATGGTTGAAAAGTGACGCTCCCATTCCCCATTATACGTGGGAAGCGCATAGTTTTTGGGATCTGCTTCAAAATTAGCTACCACAATTCTGTCTTTTCTGCTCATCTTCATCTAGTATCAAATCATTTCTTTATACATTGGCGATTCATTTTTAACATTTTAGTTACCCTTTTCTAATTTATTTTTCATCTCCACTATTATCCTCATAGTCCAGATTAAGCTACAATAGTAAATCACATTACTCCCCCTGAATTTTAGTGAAATTCTACAAACTATTCTTCAATTTTTTACATATATACAAATCACCATAGTTTTTATATTTTGCATTATACTGAGTACCCTACACGAAAAATAAGTATAGTATTTTAAACAAACAGTATAATAAATGCAATTAATTTAAACAAAATATGGTATAATGTGGAAACAATTCTAAATGATATACAAATCAATGTATCTTTATTAATTTTTTGTTACAAAATGCATCAACAATTCTAAAGAGATACTGTTTAAATTGCTCTTATACTATATCGTAACAAACCAGAAATAATAATGAGGTATTGATTCATATATTATTTTGACTTGTCTGCATAGTATACCATGTTTTCTTTAACTAATTGCATTTAACACTATTTTTGTTTAAAAGATTACACTTATTTTTCGTGCAAGGGTGATAGTGTAATGAAATTATAAAAACTAGGGGGTTTGTGTATGTGTAAAAAAGTAAATGATGATTTGTGTAATTTCCCTAAAACTCAGGGATGTGATTGTAATTTACTCTCTGAAATATAATGTCCTTACAAGTTACAACCATATTAATATTTATGAAAGATTTACAAGTTTTCAGTATTTCTGTATTTTTGTCATTCATTTGTATTACTTTTTTTGGAGAGTCAATAATGATAAAATATGAATGATACAATAATACTAATATATAAAACTCTTACAATATTAATGCTTACATTTTTTATCTTTAATATTTATTATTGCACAAAATCTACACATATGATCAATAAAACGTTAGTCTAGTAATGTAAGATCTAACTGAATCTACAAGGTCGCATGTTTGATTCCTATGAGCAAACTTATTGGAATGGATAACCATGAATTCTGAAAGAGATTAGTTCATTAGCCAAAAAAGTGAAAAAAATGTCATTAATAATATAAAAAACTCTTACACTGTCAGTATATACATCTTTTCTCAGAAAAAATCTACACATATGACTTGTAATATAAAAAAGTATAAAGCAAATAATACACAAATATATCCCAATCATAATAAATAATCCCATTAATCCATTGAGAAGTCAGAAGTGAAGATGACTCCCCTATGCCCAATGTCCATCCAATCAAATTACTCTCTCATCCCGTGACAAGGCCCCTTAGTTAATGCGCCAGATCAAATTTGGATGGTTGGTAGGATCTATTCACTGCCCATTTTATTTTAGTTGCTACCACCTTTTAATTTGATTTGTGCCATTTACCTATTTCTATAATGTTTCTTATATTATTGTCAACACGCAACAAGCTAAGCTAGCTTCTAGTGAAAAAGAGCAAAAAAGAAAAGCATGTTTTGAACCAAAAAGGTATCCCATAATTAAGTGGTTACACAACTCTAAATCATGGAACATAAAATAAGAATACTTGAGATCAAACGTCACCAACTTTACCATTTTCCATTTCCTTGTTCACTTATCTTACCCATATAAAATCTCAAATAACATTCACCTCAATATCATCATTGACAATTATACTAACCTAAGCCAGTAAAAAAACATTCTTCATATATCAAATTAGGATGGAGATCACATATTCCCAACAATGTCTCATTCTTTATAACACGATGAACACAAGTACCTAATATGAAAATGAAACTTCATTAACTTAATTATCAGTTTTACCTGTCTTTCATTTTTCCAACTTAGATATTTTTTTTGGTATAAACCCCGAAATGTAACACCAAATATAGAAGAGCATAGTTCATAGTGAATATCATCTATAAGGTACAAAAGAGAATGGGAAAACCTAGTTGTGTTCATAACATCACATTTACACAGGGACATATATCGAAGTTATGAAGTTGGTTGGAGCAAAGACCTGTAAATAGTTACATGTTAAGAGGTTGGTAGAATGATTCATGTGGCAATATTGTACAATGGGCAATGCCAGTTATTTCAGAGTTTTGGTCGTATATGTATTTATAGATAGGAATAATGTTTTTATTCATAAACTATCTCTCCAACTATATAACAATCACTAATTTTTTAATTGACATCATATATTTTTGTTAGTACAAGATAGAATTTAAAACATGAATAACATATTCTTAATCATTGTTAGTACTACAACTTATTATAGAGTGGAAAATGAAGAAAGATAAAATTAATTATTTGGTACCCACCATCTCAATAATTTATCATCCTCACATAGCTTATCCATGCACTCTATCCTTTCTATGTACATGAATACATCTATCCACTTTATTTTAGAGAATACAATATCTCATCATATAATGAGATAACTTATCTCGTCCGGCCAGTAAAAATGTGACATATGTACTGTTTTATTTAGTTTTAGAAATATTTTTGTAGAAAACGATTATCATGATTTTAGTAGTTATATGTGATAATTTATCTCCTTATATCATAAGATAATTCATTCTCTTTATTTTATATTTCCACATAAAAGACAACCTCCGTAAGTCCAAATGAATCCAATAAGATTCCAATATTAAAGCAAAAGGAGAAAAATATCATCACTCAGAGCTTAGTGATCTATACACATGACGGAAGCATATATAACAAGATGTATTATCACCATACCTTTAACAAAAATAATAGTATTATCGATATCAATTTGAATAAACGATAGAAAGAATGATATTCGTGATATTATCTACTAATATATTTAATAATAATGTTAGAATAAGAAAGCAAATTAATAGTGACCAGGACGTAAAGAAATTCAATAAACTAATAGAAGATTAGCTATGACTGTGATGTGATGATGCAAGTAAAGTATTTAACTTTATACGATAATAAAATAAAATACAATTAAAAGATGCTTTATTTTATTACCTATTCCCATTTCGAATCCTAAAGATAAAAGAAGTTTGTATAGAGTAAATTAATACATGGAAGTACAATATTTTGAATCATGATATCTTACAAATCCAGATCCACGAATAAAAGAAGCAAGCAGAAAAAAGAATGAAGAAGTAGATTCAAATAACAATAAATAAAATAGAGGCAAAATTTGACAAATAATATGTTGATTATGTTCAACTGTGTACTGCCTCATATGCATAAGTAACTAATTGTTTATACAAATTAGAGAAGACAAAAAAATAAGAGAGAGATTTTCCAAACACTAGCTATTTCTAAACACACTCCAATATTTAATTTAATTTCATTTCATTTCCAATCTTCTGTAATCCCAAACACCAGTAGTTTTCAATCCCAGGAAATCATAACTAGCACCAGTACTGTTATTCCTGATTCCACTACTAGTGTTACCAATGTTACCATCCACACTGCTATTCTTCAAACCAAAGCAAAGGCTTCTCTCCATATTCTTCAATGGTTCATCACTCTCATTCAAACGTGGAGGACTAATTGTTAACTCAAGATTCAAGTCAGGGCAATGTTCTAACATAGTTCCTTTCCCATCTTCATTATTATTATTATTATTATTAATCTTGACAACACCACAAAACATGCTTGACTTGCTAGTAATACTAGTATCTTGTTCTTGTTTAACAACAACAGCAGCAGCAGAAGCAGATGAAGCAAAAGATATAGTATTGGTTACTGCAACAGATGGTTGAATTTCTTGATCTTGAGCAGGATTATCAGCATCATTAAGAGGCCTATGAGTTGCAGGATCAATTCCTCTGCTCATAAGCTTCCTTCTTATATGAGTGTTCCAATAATTCTTTATCTCATTATCTGTTCTTCCCGGTAATCTTCCAGCTATCAATGACCACCTAAAAGATCATTTTTTTACTCACATATCAGTAAAAACTAGATACCCATTTCAATAATATTGATCCCAATATATGAAAGACACTATTGCTCAAACATGAAATCTTGATATTAACTAGGAATAGATATAAAATAAAACCCATGTTGTTGGTTTATATTATTGAACTTACTTGTTACCAAGGAGACTATGTAGTTTGATGATAACTTCATCTTCTTCTTCAGTGAAGTTGCCACGTTTGAGGTCAGGACGGAGGTAATTAATCCACCGTAGACGGCAGCTTTTGCCGCATCGGAGAAGTCCAGCAGCTTTAGGAAGAGAGCGCCAACTACCTTCACCATGAGCACGAATATAAGATATAAGTCTATCATCTTCTTCTTTAGTCCATGCACCTTTGTTTGTGTGAGCTTTTTCACAACAAGGAGACCTTCCCATAACTACTACTATTACTACTACAACAAAGAGACACAAGTTAGAGTAGTTTTGATTGTTTATATGATTGGAATTTGGAAAAGGTTGCAGTTTCTTGTGTTGCTACAATAAAGGAGTTCGAAGGTGGAGTTGGGGTGTGATTTTTATAGGCTTTTGACCCAAAGGGACACAGAGATTGAGAGAGAGAAGGAAGAAACTAATTGCTTCTAGATGTGAGTTGGTGAGATAGGTTTAAAGTTAAAGGGAGTTCGCTCTCTTACTCTCATCATATACTTATTACTTTTTTAGCTACAACTATCTTTTATCAATTCTAATCTTATTCAAATGGAAAATATTTATTGATTATATACTACTTTCTTTATTAATCATTGATTTTTTAGTATTATTAACAATATTTTCATTTTTTGGATAAAGAACTATCCATTTCAGATGTGTAATTGTCCTATCTCAACAAATGTTACTCTTATAAATTAAATATTTGACTTTGTTGATTAATGATTGATTTATAAGTACTGTGTCACTTTTTTTTTTTTTTGAATATATGATGATCTAATAAGAGTAATATATCACTACTCTTTATAATAACATATTTTTTGGTGGGGGATTCTTTTCATATGTGGGGGTTGAGCTAAAAAATTGATGAAAGTAAAGGAATATATATGACTAAAAGCAATGACTTCTTAGTTATGATGTATTATTGTAATGGCATATTTAAACTCATAATATAATGGGTTAAAAAAGACATTAACTATGGGTAACCTTCAGGTTGGTGTAAAGTAGAATAAATAAAAAGTATGGGCAAGGCAAGAGAAGACAAGATGTGATATCTTGCCCCTTTTAGAAAAAGAGAAAACATAATGTTATCTAATACGTCTTACCCCAGTATAATAAAAAAAACTGAAACTTGTCAATTTAATCTTATGCTGAATAAAGAATTCAATCCTAATTCATTTTTCAATAATTGCTGCCTATAATGTCAGGCTGTAGTTATGTAAGGGGTAAGGCACCTTTGTATCTAATCGCTTCAAATTAGAGAAATGACTATTTCATTTACACTAACATGTGATCATTGGAATCAAATTAAAGTTGGAGAGTTTTATTATTGTGAAAGTAGGCTATTATTAGATCCAACATTTTTTAGTTTAATATTTATTAAAAAGGTGATACATCTTTTGTTAATCAAATTAAACATTTCTACCAAACTTTGCTAACCTTTTCAATCTTCCATGTGGTACTTTTGTTCTCTGTCCAAAGATTTCTTCATCTATTTGATCATATATTATTCTTATTAATTTCTTAAACCACAAGCATGATTCTAAAATACTCTGATAACAGTTGGGGAAATATCTGGATTTCCTTAACTTTACATGTTTTCCCAAGTTTTATATTTTCTTGTTCCATTAAAATCACCACCCAATGTAGCAATATAGTAAAACATGCAGAATTAGTTGTGAATAACCTACCAAACACCAATACATGTGCTATAGAAATAAGAGTTTCAAATGGGTTTAGTTTTCCATAAATAAAAATTAGCTATTTGGGTAAGTTAATTAATTGTAATGACCAATTTCCTGAAATGAATTTATCAGTAGTTAGGCTATTCATGTGCTATAGCACAGATATGGTAATGGTAGTTGTGGTTCTTTATTCTATGGATGCATTATCATGCATGTGAGAGAGAGGCAAGTTTCTAGAAGAGTTGGGGGTTGGGTTCAAGGAATGATTATGAAATAAGGGAAGGGAAGGGGGGAAGGGGATAACAAAAGTTAAATGGATAAAGATCACATATTTTAAATAGTGTCTCACTCTATGTCCTAAACTAATTAGAGTGTTCAATTTTATTACCTTTTTGTTTTTAAAAATTTTCTTTTGTCCACATGTCAATATATAATTAGTTTGTGACAAATAATGAGACATCATTGAAGATTGTTGATCCCGTCCAAGTTAAATGAGTGTGGTTGTGGTTGTATATGGGGTTTGGTTCACATTCCACTTTTTCCTATACTTTCCCCCAAACCTTGTGGTGCAAGTTTTGGAAAGGTAGCAAGGGAAAAGGTTGGCATTGAGGGGTTTCATTCACCTTTTTCTTGTCATCTTCTCTCCCAAAATTGCATATTTTAATACTAGTTATCTACTACCATGTATATATAAATTATGATATATCCATTCTCTTTCTCCTTCCCTATGAATATCAAGTGGATGGTAAGAGTTAATGTTATGGGTACAAGTTGCTTTCAATGAGCAAAAGATTTGGTCCACTTGGGTAATCTTTTGGAAGTATTTCACCTACCCTATTCACTCTTTTTCTGACTGTACTTGCAATTCTAGTCCAAACCCCCCCTCAGATATATGTTGAACATTTGAACTATGGTATAAATTAAAGTTAGTCTCAAGTGTGATATAAGTCTCATGCCTAAAAGAAATGAGTAAAATTGTGAGCATATAAATGAATGATATATTGATGAAGCTAATATTTTAATATATTAAATTAACATATAAATGCTTCATTCACTTACGTTATTCTAAATCATGTCTCAGACCATGTTCTACACCAACGACGTTAAAATAAAATAGAAAAATAATAAATGTTTAATTGACATATTTTCATTAGTATAAGAGAAATTTTGAAATATAGTTTGGAACATCTTATCTTTCTACTTGACTTGTTGTTAAAGTTGTCTTTCATCATTTGCTATGGGCAACAAACCTAAATTTTGTAATAATTTATCTCATCTGCAATTAACATGTATTAAATGATGATCTGTTCGGTGAGGCAACAGCACTACCTAACTCTAGCCATTGGGTGTCCAGAAAATGCAATGTGCGTATAATACTAAAGTTACCCATAATAAATGATGGATGGAGTGCATAACCACACACATCAATGTATTGAGCATCAACCATAATCACATCAGTTAGGTGCAATTATTACAAGAGATCATCCTATAATGGCCTTCTTAACTAACCCAAAAAGGAGGAACAACCTAAGCCTTCTCTCTCCAATTAGGCTAGACTAACATACCGAATAGAGAGAAATACTTGTGTGGAGACGAAATTATCTAACGATAACCAATAAAATTTTAATAACACATTAATATTCTAATTTAATTAAATTT
Source organism: Lupinus angustifolius (assembly GCF_001865875.1). Lineage (NCBI taxonomy): Eukaryota > Viridiplantae > Streptophyta > Magnoliopsida > Fabales > Fabaceae > Lupinus > Lupinus angustifolius. Next base: position 602,768 of record NC_032015.1, read on the forward strand.
AATCTTAAATGATAATATCAAAACCTACCTATAAAATATATTTGTCTTTACATATGACGTATTACATAAGTCTCTGTACAAGTTTTTTCTTGCTAATGCAAAGTCACATGGAAAATTCTGAAATTTTGGAGGAAAAAATTGAAAATAAAAAGGAAAAGGGACTAAGTGACTAACTCATGGATCTACATGATTGATTGTGTGTGGTGACAGCCAGCAGAGAAATATGTCATGTGCTTAGGTTTACCTACCTCTTTGGTTGTCCTCCACATGCTGCTTGCTCTTTTCCTCAACTTTAACCTTTTCTTATACCGTGGATATGATTTAAAACCCATCATTCATTGCTCACAAATTATTTCTTTTTCCTTACTAGCTTTTTTAACACTGACAGACACCCATTGCTGATACATATCATCTATCTCAATTCTATTGTTTTCTTTTTAAATATTACAGCATGGGGATTATAATATGAGGTGCTAGAGTCTGAGAGAAGCAATCTGAATCTTCCTAAAAGAATCATCTAATTCGATTAGTAAGTGCCATATTGAGCACCTTCTCTGATGTTAATCCAGCGGAAAATATATAAATTAGAGTTCCACTTCCTAATTGCTGTAATTGTTTAAAGTAGCAGACCTAACACACCACCTTCCATGCTACCTGTCTGCATAATATATTCAGCACATTCATGGCTCTCATATTTACCAATGTTAAAAGAGAGAGAGAGAGAGAGAGAGACTATTGCAATATCACATCAGACCTACCTGCATAACCTTTGCAAATGTATTCCCATTTTGTAATTTGAACACAGACACCCACCTAATACCTAAGTGAAATATGATATTTAATATTTGTGCATAATGTGTTTGGTGAAAATGTGGACAAAGCGTTATTCGTGGCATAAATGGTGTACACTTATTGATGATTTGATATTTAATATTTCAGTGATCAAAACTTGCACTTGAGTTGTCTCGTCTAGTAGAGTATGTTTTAATTTAGAGCATGCCACAGAGCTGAGGTAAAAGTATAGAAGAGTTAGTCAACTTCGGTAATTGGGTGCAATAGTTGCTTTTCCACATTGTGTTCCCAGTTTATCATAATTCTGATTTTCTCGAACATGACATATGCAATTAGGCTTTTAGCATGTCTACCCTCCTGTCAAATTCTCCAGAGAACAGGAACATGTAACTGGGCTAATAGAGATTTGTATTTACATATTATGATGTTGCAATTAAATGGAGTATTCAGTTGTGTCTTTAGTCTATTAATATAATCAGAATGGCTATAGGCCTATAGCAATATTCTTATTGGTACTAAGAAAACAGATACTGAAACTGCAAAAATGATCCCAATATTTCTCATCATGGGTCACACATAAGTAACATCCAAGTGAGATGAACAAAACTGAGTCTACTTCCCTCTTTTGCGAACTTCATACAGGTAACTGAGGATCACCACCGCAGCAGTAACTACAATTCCAACAGCACTTTGCGCCAGTACAGTCGCATCCTTTGGAGAAGTCGCCTTTGAAGGCACAAAGCCTAACTCTGAAAGTTTCTTGTGTGATTCAGCATAATCTCGATAAAATGCATCCTCGTCCTGCCAGATGGATAATAGAGTTTAGAACTACAAATTCAAAGTAGGGTTGGAAAAGAGCCGAACCGAGTTGAACCAGAGCTCAGCTCGGTTCAACTCGATAAGGATTGGTTCGGCTTGAAACTCGACTTGAGTTTGATACGAGTTATTTTTTTAACTCGAGTTGGGCTCAGTTAAAGTTTGCAAACTGTTCGGCTCAGTTCAATTGATTCATTTGGACAACTCAATTAATTAAAATACTACAAAAGGCTTTATTTATATATATATATA
>NC_032015.1:604727-609280 GCF_001865875.1 Lupinus angustifolius
TATATCGGGTCAGCTCATGAACCTAACGAGTCGAATTGTATCAAACTCAAGTTTGACTCGTTTATTTAACGAACTCAATTTCTAGCTCAAATTTGATTTACTTGGTTCATGAACCAAGTTTATCGAATTAAATAACAAATCGAGTTTCGAACGAATACTGAGTTGGTTCGGTTCATTGTCAGGCCTAAATTCCAAGTAACTGAAAAATACACATCATTATACTAATTCATGCAAATATTCTTTTTCTTCAATGGATTTGGAGCATAACCGAAAATTCCCATGGATGTCTAAGGTAAGCTAGCCTACATAAAAATAAGTGCTAATAGGCACAAGAGATTTGGTTTACTGTATAGACATTAGCTTCATTATTTATAAATTTGGCAACAAGCAAACATGCTTCATGAATAGAGAAGAGACCAATGAAATGCTATTGAAATACCCTAAATTTGCAGGACACGTGACCAGATAAATGAAACAGAGGATTGTAATTGTGCTTTGAATTAAGTAATCCCAATTACCTTTGCATACAGCTCAACATAACGGCGAAATTCAGGATCATCCAATAAAGCCTTGTCTGTTGGAAGTTTAAGCAGACCCACAGACTCTTCTTTTAAAAGTTCCCTGATATCAAGAATGATATTTAGCTTGTAAATAAAAATAAGTGCTATCCATACCGGGGTACAAAATTGAAGCCTGAAAAAATGTCCTTGTACGAAGGCTAAAATGAATATTAGTATTGCATGAAACTTAAGTCTTACCCGTAGTAAGAGTTATCAAACTTCAATGGATCCTCTGTCCAAGGGCCATCAAACCCTGATCTCTCTGGATGTGCTCTTCCCTTATAACACCATAAAAACAGAGTAAGAACTTCTGGCCATAACCACAGCAAGTAATAAAAAGATGTACACAGGGAAGGAGAATTACCAGCGTATGTCCCCCGGATAGGGCAACAATGTCCTTGTCAGACAGGCCCATTCGATAAAAGATATCACGCAAATGTGGCACACCTACCAACAGGATTCAAAATTTATGTTTTCATATAAGATTCTTAACCTCATTGATTTTGGATTTGTAAGCTTAAAACAGAAAACAGAACACCTTTCACAACTCGTGTAAGATATTTCCCCTGTCCAATGAGGGAATAGTTATACACAGACCAAAATTTGGAAACTAACCTTTTTTGGCATCAGGAAGCCGCCCTTCTTTAGGAGATATTTTTGAATCCTACACAAGAGAGAAAGTAACATGAATTAACAAGATGCGGTGATTTTCATAACGGAAAATATTCTAATATGGCATGACATACCCTTCTTCCAGGAACAAAGTCAATTGTGGGGCCCCCAGTAACTTCAACGGCAACAACACCCGCCAGCTGGAAACAGGTGAAGAAAAATTAATTATGAATGCATATCTTGTTTTACACTAGGCATGCTTTACATGCACGGATAATCCTCCCTTCCCTTCTCTGTATCAATACATGCTTTAAATGTCTTGATTCTGCTAGAAATTAATACAGTAGTTTTTTAAATAAAATTTTGATTTTCAATCATTTTAGTGCAGTAAACTGCTCACATTTTAGTGACTTTTATGCTGTAGTATTAGTTTTATAGGATGCAAGAAAACCTTACTGTGTATGACCTCATTGTAGAAATCTTAACCATTTTAGGGACTAAGGTTATATGCACAGCAAACACTAGCTACAAGAGAGCTGGACCTTAACCATGGAGATGCTTAAGCTGTAGAAACTTGAAACACGCTCCTTTAACTAACACTGGAGCTTGAGCTTAAACTGTACTCTTGTACATTTGTTAACTTATTAGCCTTCAGGTGCACTTATGCACTTACTCCAATGTAAAAGATAAAGCCATCTCTCTTTTTTCCCCCATCCTTTTGTGCCCAAGGGCAAAGGTCTATGTTTGCGAGTTGTACAATATTGGCCACTAATGTCATTAAATAATTGAAAGCAGAACCAATCAAAATTTTGTTGAAGAGAAAAAGGTGCCATCTTCGGATGGTATAAATTTGTATTCTCTAGATGACATGAAGAAACTATCAGTTAAAAAATTTCATCGTTGGAAAGACCCCTTATCCAAATTTAAGGCATAATCATTGACAACTTTGTAAAAACCTTGAAGATATAAACACTCAAATTAAGCAAGCCTTTATCGTTTTGTCTTTGGATAGAGAATGGAGTTTGAGACTAGAGATAAACAAGTGCAAGTACTTGAAGATACAATGTCATCCTCAGAAAACAGAAGAAGAAAAACAAGGACAAAACAACCCAGACTAGCTGATCAACTAAGCAAAGCTTGATAGCTGACAATCTCTCTTCTCAATTATATTCATCAATGATTTAAGAGAATAAAGCATATCCTCATACCAGGAGATAATTTATCTCCGTAAGTCCAGTTTGACATGTGTCTTGTTTTTTCTTTTATAATATATTTTAAAATGAAAACTCCTAGAAGCAAGAAAAATAAGACACATATTAAACATTGTGTGGAATTTAAGGAGATAGTCATGATCAAATAAAAAAAAAGACCAAGCATAGCATCATATCCATCAATATAAGTATTGAGATTCATAAATCATATATAATATATAAACAGAAGACTGTGAGTTGCAAGTGTCAGAAAATGGAACCACGGAATAAACATGAGATAAATATTAATCTAACCACACACGCTCCACAGAAAATTGAAATCTCATTGATTCAATTGTATGATTTTTATAATAACTGGATGAAGACAAATATATTCACCTGGTAAAGGTCTGCATATGTAATCCTAGGATGTTTTGACTTCACTTCCTCTATCACATAAAAAAATAAGACAAATCTCAGAAAGACGAGGACAATGACGTATTTGCAATCAATGATTCTGAATTTCAAATAGTTAAATATGAATGGAAATTTAACTATCTAAGGGAAATAAAAAGAGTAAGATATATATATATATATACCACAGAAATCAATAGCTTTCTTCAATCCATTGTTAGAGCCATGAGAATACTCTTCCTCGGTCCTGATTGAACCGTTAGGTCCACCGGTCTTAGTATTAGCATCGTAAGTGCCAGCATCGTGCCAGCTGCAACAGATTAAGCAAAAATGAAAACATGAAAAAATTGTTTGAAATTTTGAATGATTGAAGATTGAATGATTGAAGATTGAATGAAAGATACATACGCCAAACGAAGCATGATAGGAGCGCAGTTCCTGTTAGCGATGAGTGAACGGAGATGACGGCGAGCTTTGTCGATCTCCTTGAGGTAATCTGAATCCACCACCACCGGCAACGCCATTCTCACTGTAACAGAATGATAATAGATTTGATCACTGCAAAAACTGAATAGGAAATACAATTTCTTAAATCTTATTACCTCAATGGATAACTGATTGGGTGGTGCTATGCTACTTTCCACTCCTCACTCGCTACGTGTCAATATTTTATTTGTTCACTTTACTCACTCCTCCTCGGCAAGATGCGGAATAAAAAAATATATATTAATAGTATAAGAGTTTTTTATATTGTTTTATTATTTTTAATTTTTTTAAATAAATTATGGATGATACATTAATTATATATCTTTTGTCAGTACATATATAATATATATTAAAAATAAATAGTGAACTATATGATATTCCTACATGTTTAACCTTTTTGTCTATACATTTATTTTCTGTTGGATTTTGTGTTATTCTTAGTATATTTATATATTTACTATTATTAGACTAACTTTTATAATAAAATATATTTTTTACTAAAAATGTTGACGGTATTATTATGGGGTTGTGACCCAACATTTCATTGTAATGGGATGTAACCAAATATTAAAAAAAATGTCAATTAGATGTGGAGAGTGTAATATATATGCATAAATATTTATTGCATCATTCATTATTTACTTAAATTACTTTTTAAGGATCACTAATAATTAAATATAAACCATATAAGACTTAATAATATTATATAAAACATGAAAGCATGCAAATAAACCATTTAAGGATGCATATATAAGGCATGGTGTGGTAAACACCTAATGTTGGGAAAAGAAGCCATGTCCAGTGGCTTCTCCACATATCCACAAGTATTTTTAGTCTATTTATTTGTTTGTCTTTCAAACATGCCAGCACTTATCTTTGCCAATGCGGATTGACCCATGTGAATACCCACTTTTGTCCAGTCTAGTGTTCGACATTTAAAATAGATTCTAATGTATATTTATTAGAGTCATTTTGGAAAGAATTTTGGCATTTAAGTTAATTATCAACTCATCACAATATTCATGTATATATATAACATTATAGCTTCGTTTTTATTTATTTATTTTTGCAATAAGAATTAGTATTTTTAATATTCACAAATTGATTGCTATTATAATTATTTATATAAATATTTAATCCGAAAATAAATAAAAATAAAAAATCTGCATTGAAACAACAAATAATTTTAAATGGGAGATGATGCCTGAAATAGTGGAACCAGTTTGTGAAAGTGGAGTTGTTACCCAACTTTTAGGAGAGGAGGTTTCTGGGGTTATGCTGTTAAAAGAGG
>NC_032015.1:609380-609774 GCF_001865875.1 Lupinus angustifolius
GTTAAAAAACAAAAACATACATAGAAAGAGAAGAAAAAGAGAAGCAAAAAGTAAAGCAGAGACAGACTTATTGAAAAGAGGGTAACACTGGTTTCTTTTTCCTAAAAGGTTAGTGTCTTTTATACTTATTGGTCATTGTATAAGCTTTCCAATACCTATGTACATACTGTAATTTTGTAATAATCATTCAGAACTGCATATTTTCTTCATGTTCAAGCATTCAAAACATATATGTATGCACTTTGTTTCTTTTCTTTGTTGCACAAATTACTCACATNTTTATACTTATTGGTCATTGTATAAGCTTTCCAATGCCTATGTACATACTGTAATTTTGTAATAATCATTCAGAACTGCATATTTTCTTCAGGTTCAAGCATTCAAAACATATATG
>NC_032015.1:609874-610157 GCF_001865875.1 Lupinus angustifolius
TTGCACAAATTACTCACATCCAAGATATTAAAGGATTCACATGATTTCTAAACATAGTATAATTTGTTCAAATTTCTTACATTTATATAAAAAATTTACAATATTATAGTTTATATGTTAATAATAACATTCATAAACACATATACTTCCATACATTAACCGGTAAAAGTGGCAAGCAGTCATACATGTATCAGTTATAACACCGGAAATTCATACACTTACTTTCCATCCAATGAACAAACGAAAAGATCATAAACTAAATCAAATAACATCAATTTAACCC
>NC_032015.1:610257-611204 GCF_001865875.1 Lupinus angustifolius
CCCTTAAAGCATAAATCACATTCATACCAGTAAGTAAATAGAAGCAATCTAGGATTATCAACCAGTGAGTAAATTCAGAAATAATGTTCATTCTTTTAACTTATCAACTAAAACCATAACCTATCATCCCTCAACACCACATTTTGTAAACGTGAAATAAAATAAATAAATAAATAAATAAAAAGTCAATCCGGTCTAGAATTTTTAAACCACCGTGAGACCATCGAAACCGCATGGCGACAACCGGAGAAGATGAAGGAGATACAGATAAGTCAACCAGTTCCAGCGCCCCCAACCACCGCAAAACCGAGGTGTAACGTCAAAAACAATCGTGCCGGAGTATCAACTGGAGAAGAAGAAGAAGAGGCGGTGATTCGAGGAGCCATCCTCTTCACCCCGTCATTAGAACCATAGGGGTTCCACCTCCATGGCCAAGCCACCCCCGGGTAGAGACGTTCCACCTCGCAGTCGAGTGGATTCGAGATCGTAAAGCTATGACCACCACCGTAAGGGGTGTTTCTTCTATCATCTCCGTCGTCCTTTTACCCAGCAGCATCCCCATCATCAAAAGCTCTTGGCGGCTCAAGGAAGAAGAAACCCTTTTACCCTAATCTCCCCCAAAATCCCAACCTGATTTGAAGAACCCTTTATTCACGTGCCTAATAGCTAATAGGCTANTATGCATGATCAATACACAAACTCTCTTTTTTAAAAAAAAAAAAAAAAATCTCGTTAGGTCGAAAATCCGAGAGGGCGACCTAAGCAAAAATTAGAGACAAAAAAATAGAAGAAAGGTCTCTCAAGATGACAAGCCAATAAGTCAATACTGGGGCAAATTTTTGGTGGACCAAAAATTAAGACAATTTACTGGGGCAATTTTTGGATAGTCAATGATTGAATAGTGGGGCTCTAACGTGATTTGTTATTTATGACCAACTCCTGTAACT
>NC_032015.1:611304-624160 GCF_001865875.1 Lupinus angustifolius
AAATGTTTCAATTATTTAAAGATTTAATAGCAAGGTTATAACTCGTATTGCATCTTTCTCTTCGCTTCGAGCCGAGAATCGGTCGCGGTCATTTGTACTGTTTCTGCTATCTATCGAAGCGAGGAGAGGGTAAGCAATCAATGTTGAATCTTCGCCTATTAGTTCAACTTTGAATAAATTCAAACAATTTTTAATTTTCTTTTTAAACCCAACCAAATTAAATTTTTAAGAACTACGTAGTCTTGATTTCCCTATTGCACCCGGGGATACGTAGGAGTAATACAAACTTGTCAGACACAAATAAAAAATAAATAAAAAATGTTTTGTTTAAGTAATTAAATTTAAATAAATTAAGGGTATTCAATTTATGCAATTAGTTAGGGTACCGTTTTTATTACGGGCGAATGGGGTGCTAATACCTTCCCCAATTCGTAATCGACTCCCGAACCTGGATATCAAAAATCCAAAAGCTCAATTTATTTGGGCTTTAAAGATTTTTCTACATTTTTAACCATAAAATGTAGTGGCGACTCTAAGAGGTTGCGTAACCGAAAATCGGGGCGCGACATAAGTCATATATGTAACTATCATTGTCGATACACTTGGTTTAGGGTATGCAAAACCAAACAAGGTTCTACACTATATTGTAAAGGGGATTTGCTGCTACAGCTTTTGCATCCATTCTAAGGACGAGATTGGTAAAGGCAAATCGAATCTAAAGCCTAATATTTCTACATGCCTTGGATATTGTGCAATACCTTTGTTGTTTTTTTCTTCATTGATGTGAGTCAAACTCTTTTTGCTAACATATGCTACTAGGAACATAGGTCGAGCATACTTGGATGGTTATTCTAGTTCAACCTTGGTGTTTCTGGAAACACCTTGACTTTTAAGAAAGTAAGTTTGAAAATTTAGTGAACGAACGTTTAAGGGACTAGTTTCAGAATAATGGATGATGAGAACTTAGCTCCTTCTGTTACTTAGCCCAAATCACCAATTACTATTTTTTTTCTTTCTTTCTTTAACTTCAACTATAAGTGAAATTCTGGCTTGTTAATTATAGAGAACTAATTCACAAAAGAAGCATGAATTGGTATGGAAGAACTAATTCAGTATTCTCTACCTCAATAAGAGAATTGTGTTTCAATGCGCAGTCCAGTTATGATCCTCTCGAGTAACACTAATGGAGAGGTATTAGTTTATATCCTCTCAATGCATCTGTTGGTGTCATGGGAGAGACAAAGGGAGAGAGGAAGATATGCCCAACAAACTAAATTAGCCATCATATGTCTACAAGATTGAAACTTCCTACAAGAATGAGGTATGACACGTAAGAAAATGAAGAGAATGGGTTTGCATTCAGAGTTGATGAACACACATTTATTTATGTACAAAATTAAATTTTATAAATGCATCAATCTATTAACAATACAATAAAAAAAACTCTCTCATGCTACATGTCACTTTCTCCTTCCCTTATGCCACATGTCACTTTCTCCTTTCCTCATGCCACATGTCACTTTCTCCTTCCCTCATGTCACATGTCACTTTCTCCTTACATTTTTTCCTTCGTGCCACATGTCACCTCCTCCTCACATATTTTTCTTCCTACTTTTTATATATTATATATTTTATATGCTAATAATAATTTAATATTAATTAGTGATTGATTCATGTCGCTACCCCACTAAAAGTGAGTGTTTACAACATCTATGTTTTGTTATGTTAAAAAGTAATAGTCATTGAACATTAGATGAAATTGAAATCATTTTTCACATTCAAATTATTTCTTTACATTAATCTATCTATATCATTTAATGTTTACCATTAATCTAAGAATAATTGTACATTTCCACATCATCAAAGTTTTTTGACATTTTTCGCACTGAATTTTATAAAAACAGTTCAGATTCTTTGAATTTTAATTTTTCTCTATTAACAATATAATAAAAAAAAACTCCCTTATGCCACATGTCAATTTCTCCTGACATTTTTTTCTTCATGTCACATGTCACCTCCTCCTCACATTTTTTCGTAACATGTGTTTTCTTAGTAATGTGAATGTACGGGTAACATGTGTGTTTTTAGCCATGCGAATGCACGGGTCACATGTATTTAATTACTATCATTATATTATTTAATTAAAAGATAACAATAGTATATATATTCATGAAAAATATATGTATTTTAATTAGTAATATAACAAATCAATTATTAGACTCTTTTTATTATTTTGATTAAATTTATCAGAAAAAATATCTGTCATATCCTAACTTAGTGTGTTTTTAATTTATGAGTTATTTTCGTACAATGATTATTAGCTAAAACATTATCAAATAAATAACATTTAATTATGCAATATTTGAATGCTAAAAATATATTCAAATATTTATACACAATGAACATTAATCTAAAATAAAACATAAGCATTTAAGAGATATGCTAAAAAATCCTTATGACTTTATATGATACTTATAAACGTAATCACAAAAAATATGATGCAAAAATAACTCCTTATATTTATAATTTTATATAGAGAGTATAGAGGTGAGATAATATCCAATACAATTTGAATTTTATTTATTGAGTTATTTAAGAATCAAATATTTTCTATAATCACACTTTCAACAAATAAATGTTTATACAAACGCATTTATAATTGTTAATATTCTACATATACACTCAAAAATAAATGTTAATATTACACCTATATGAATGGGAAATATATGTTTCAATACATGATTTATTGATATGATAAAATATATGTATATTATATTTGCATTATGCATAAACAAAGAAGCGACCCGTGCAAGTGCACAGGTACACTGCTAGTTCTTAGTATAAAACTATCCTTTTTATATAAATTGAAATTTATCCATATATTTATGTTGAACACATAATTAAGACTCTTTAGTAGTGTGACAATTGGATGGATCTGGATCATAATGAATGGATGAAAAGTTATTCATCAATCCATATAAATTCATAAAATCACATTTTTAAATTATTCAATTCATCCATATCCAAATGATTCTAATTCATTCATTTCATCCATATCCAAATGATTCCAATTTATTCATTTCATTCATATCCAAATGATTCCAATTCATTCATTCCATCCATATATCTATTTTAGTGGATTGGATAGATATCCAATCCATTTTTTTAATTTGAACTAAAGTATTTTTTGAATGAAAAAATCATTTTAAAAATTATTATTTAATAAAATATTTTTAAAATGTGTTTTTTCTAAAAGTGTTTTTTTTTAATATTTTTAAAAAAATCACATTATTTAAATTTACCTGTGAAAGCTCTGAAAGACAATAGTGTAGGTGATGTCAGAGATACTGTATTATGCACTCATGCATTTTTTTCTTGTGCTTAATCATTACACAAAATGTTATACCAACCGTTATTGAAACTTTTTGAAAGAATGAATGCTTTGATAAAACTGAAAATATTATTGAAAGAATCTTTCTGTTAGGAAGATAGTAGTTTATATCACTAGTATTAAAATTGTTTTGTGTTGCCCGTTCAACCAGTGAATTGGTCTTAATACTGCTATGATACAACATTTATAATGGCCATACATTTATACTAGTAAAAACCGGTCATACCATCCATTTTTCAATTAAACCGTACCAGTCATACCGACTGACTTCATTTAAAATTAGTTTTTTAATGAAAGTGATTTATTTTTACCAAAATATTTGTATGAATGATGAAATACACAACTACTACATTTTTATACTTGTAAAACATGGTGTACAATATACATTTTTTAATAAATGATATAAATAAAAATAGTTATTGTCTTCTTTGTTGATTTTTCAACATTAATATATGTATAAAATATATGAATTTCTAACTTCATCGGTATGTGGTTTAATAGTAAACCACTGGTTGAACCATCATAACAATATATCAGTACTCTGATCTGACCGGTTTGATGACCGATACGATATTAATAATATTGGTTTATATTTTGCATGTTGGACTTGCATAGCAAAATTGAGTCTGCATGTTGCTTTATAGAAAAAATATTTTTTGTTTTTATTTTTTGGATGAATTGGATATCCATCCAAATGGATATATCCATGGATATCCATTAGATATAATGGATGGATTTGAATTTATCTATTATTAACATTATCTATTGAATTAAATTCATCAACTCTAAGAAATGGATTTGGATAGATTGTGGATAATTTTGGCACATCTCTTTAGAATCTTAACCTAACAAAACATATAAGAAAATTTGAGAAAGAAAGAAATCCCTAGATTCATGTGTATTGAAATTTTACATTAGATAGTTTCACCTTAGGTGTTTGATTGTGAATTATGATATCTATATTATCAAGTACATCATGAACAATATGACACTTTTAGATATTTTTTTGGTATCTTTTTTAGGGTTTGTTGATGTTCCTCTCAATAAGTATTACTCCTAAGAATTAAACTCTCGACCTTGGGATCCAGTGTGATCTTACAACACTAGATTAATGCTTTTTGGTGACACTTTTAGATATAACGATATGACATTTTTATATTACAATACAAATATAAAAGAGAATAAAATATTTTCTCATATCAGGAGATAAGTTAACTCTTATAGTCTCTTATGTCATATTTATTTCATTTTTATAAAAATATTTCTAAAAACTAAAAATAAATAGTAGATATGTCATAATAATTTTAGTAGTCGAATGAAATAACTTATTCTCAATATAAAAACAATAACTTGTCACGGGAGAAAGAAAAGGGCAAGATGATGGGTTTCTCATTTTCTTAACCTATGAAGCCCAATCCAATGCCAGAAGGCACTTAAAATGAATGGATATGAAAGAGAAGCATGTCTGCATCAAAAATCACATTGGAAAAAAGCAAGACCATTCCAAAAGAATGAAAAGAGGTTTTTGAAGGAGACTAAGCAGATTATGAGAATCACTGAAGAACTCGATTTTAGAAGATCCAAATCAAGGGTCAAAGAAATAGTCCACTTTTTAGAGTAGATAAGATAATAAAAATAATACCTAAGCATGTGCGTGTACATTTTTTATGTGAAGTGAGAATGGGAGACACAAATCAAACATCTTGTGTATGCGTTGGGACCCTTAAATTCATTAATGTTCACCATTAGCCCCTCTTTAAATAAATCACATACGACATAAAGCTAAAATGCTCCTTCAAATCATGACTTTATCTAAAAAGTTTCACATTTAGATCCACATTAGGGGTACAATTCTAGGATAGTAGATTTCTTGGTTGATAACCTTATTGGAAGAATCTTTATGATATAAAAAGTTAAATATATTGAAGAGTGGGCGTTTTAATATTCTAGTGAAGATTTTTTTTAACTCCTTAACAAGTTCCTTTGTTAAATGCATAGAAAATTGTAATATATTATGTAAAAATATAGGATATAAAAATATATCCAGATATAGATTCAAATTCATACAAATAAAAATAAGATGAGTCTTTTATACAAGTGACTGCATAATATTGACTTTTTCTAATGTGTGTTTATGACATATTTTAACACACGTTTTTTAAGTAAGTTGTACCGGAAATTGCAACATTTATAAAATTCATGTGCATGAGTAACAGAGTAAGAGTATTTACCAATTTTCATTGTAAACTTATTGATTTTGAGTAAAATAAAATATAGCATTCGACCCACATTAAAAGAAATCCTATAATATTTATCATGAACGCATATATACTCTATAAGAAGATGGTTGTTAAAAACTTAACACTTGCCAATTCAATCAAATATACACCATAAGAAGATAGTAGTTAAAAGAATAATTATCCCAAAACAAGTAATGAAACATACACCTTAAGGGACAAATGTAATGATAACATAAGTTTTAAGAAAAATTGCAGTAAAATTTCTAAAAATATATGATTAAGTCAAACTTAAATAGAGATAGTGTAATTTCCAGTTTTCCACTAACTAAAATGATAATGTTAAATATTTTATCCTCCTTGAATTAGGTTATCAGTGCTTTCATAAAAATGATTGGTAGTGATAGTTGGGTCATTAGTATATTGTTTTGGGCAGACACAACCAATACTTGTTAGCATCCAATCAAGCCTCAAATATGTTACCTATGACTTAGATTAAGTATAATATCTATGTATTTTCAATATAAAGATTTATATATAGTTGATAAATCATCTACTATTCATTTGTATTATTTTTTTCGAAAAAAATAATGATACAAAACATAAATAATGAATGATTCAATGACAATGCATACATTTTTTTTTTCTCTCTACACCTATATGCACTCTCATTTTCATCAAAGTGATGGCCTCCTAACCCAGCCATGATACTATGCTGGTTGGCCAGGGTTCTCATCACCAATGGTCCATATTTGTCCTATGTCTCTTCTCCCCCACTAACCTATTATTATGGACCTTTTTGATTCCCTTTGTCCACTCCACCATGCTTGTCTTGGATTTTCAAGTGGGTATGGTCCACCCTGGCCCTCCTTACATTGGATCCACTCCATGACTTTGTGGGCCTAGGTTAATTGAATTCCACTTTTATCTTTCTTTTCATTTTGTAAATAGTACCATGATGCCATTATTTTCATAAACATTAGGTAGGGAGAGATTCAATTGATGTTAAAATAACATCTGCTACCAACAAGTGTTAGTTCAAGTGGTACATATTTTCTCTTAAGCAAGGTCTCGGGTTTAAGTATTGTGGATGAAAAACATACCCGCTGGGAGAGTTAGCTTCACATACTTGTGGATGTTCCTGACTCGGACATGATTGTCTCTAGTGTGAGAATACATGTGGGAAACAAAAAAAAAACATCTGCTTGGAAATTATCTCCCTTTGGGTAAAGAACTAATATATTTAGGGTGTGTGATTGTCTCTCCCAACAAGTGTCGCTCTCAGGAATCAAACTCTTGACGTTTTAGTCATAATGAGATCTAACATGATTTTACATCAATAGATCAACATCTTGATGGTTGTTTACTTTATTGAAATAACTCACATTGTGCAAGATTGAGTGTGATTTTAAGTGATATAATGCCATTATTTCATACACATTAGGTAGGCAAAATTTCAAATGATGTTAAAACAGCATCTGCTTGGAAATTATGTCCCCTTTTGTTTACTTGATTGAAATAACTAATATTATGTAAGATTGAGTGTGATTTCAAGTTTTCAACCCCTTATTCCATGTTAAGGCGCGCTAAGATACTGTTGATATCACTATTGAAAGTTAATGGAGTTGACTTATATTTTGGTGAAAGAAATTATTGGTTGAGAAAATGATTTATGCATTCTCAATATATCATCTATTATTCATATTTAATTGTTTTTAATTCTTCAAAAAAAAGTATTTTAAATAGAGTGTGAATAATGTAATAACTATATTTAAATTTTTATACTCACACAACATAAATATTACATGCATTTAAATATGATTTGATTTTGGAGAAATTTGTATTATATTTTTTATCAAAGTTCGTGAGCAGGAGAGTGGATAATTTCCCCCCACTATATACTATAAGATAATCTATTCAAAATGGTCAACAAACACAATTATTTACAAATGAATAAGATGCTTACATTTAACAAATATTCTGATAGATAATTAGGATTTCACACTATTTAGACGAGAAGGGAAACATATATTCATTATATTAAGATTCACAATAATACTTGGGCTTATTTACTTTCTATTCAGATTTCATCTCAAATCGCAATGACAAATAAAGAATTCCTAATAAGTATATGTAGCATTTTTGGGATATTGAAACATGTGATGTGATTCCGACTGGACAACAATTGTTCCTACAATTTGTGTCACTACATGTACTATAAATTTGAGATTGGTTGAAAAAATATTTTTAGGTTAAAAAATTAATAATTGACTATTTTTTTGACCAAACACAACTAATAGTATATGTATTGATACAATTTATAGGACAAGAGATATGTATTTGATTCTAACACGCATCTCCAAAAAAAATTGAATAAGCCTAGAATTGGGGTGATTAGTTATGACTTTATTATATTAACTTTTCATATCAAAACCAATTAATAATCAAATTTTAATCTAGTGTATTTATATATACATACAAAGGATAATGAAATAGAGAATGTGGTACTTCTAACATCTTCTTTATAAAAATTTGCTCAATTAGGTGAAATAATTTTTCTAACTTATGAAAAAATGAAAGAAGTTAGGCTCTAACTTCATATCATATGAGTTGATGACAAGAGAG
This sequence comes from Lupinus angustifolius, assembly GCF_001865875.1. Taxonomy (NCBI): domain Eukaryota; kingdom Viridiplantae; phylum Streptophyta; class Magnoliopsida; order Fabales; family Fabaceae; genus Lupinus; species Lupinus angustifolius. The sequence continues at coordinate 619,558 of NC_032015.1, forward strand.
ATAAATAGATAAAAATATAGTATTTCTGAATTTTATATATAACTTTAAAAAATATAGTATTTCTGAATTTTATATATAACTTTAAAAAATATAATTCACATATTATAATAGTTATTTCCTTCAAAATCCTCCCAAAATGTAGAAGCTCATATATACTAGCAATACACTTACCATTAAATTAATAAATAATTATTTAAAATTAGATTTCAAAAGTCATAAAGTTGTCGGAACTATTATAATCTATGCTTTGTTTAGAATTTCTCCCAAAAATAGAGGAATGAAATATGGATTTCATATGAACCCCATTCTTCATTTTCCATTCTTTATCAAAAGTTTTATGTATGTGAAGCAAAGGATAACTCAAAGTTTCATATAAGGATATTGGGATAAGAATAAGTTTAGATGAGTCCGAGTAGTGCAATATCCGAATCATTTGTTTATATACTTTTAGATTCAGACCCCGCATGGATACCTGTTGGGTTTGCTATTCGCGGGTAGAGATGGCAAAACGGACTGCCCTGCCCGTTTTGCCTGTACTTGGAAAAATTTAAGCGGACACAAACATGTCCGCAATGTCTTAACAGACAAAACTTTATGCCTTGCCCGTTTTAAAACGAGCTAACGGGCATGCGGGCAGCCAGCAGACGTTGCTTAATAGTAAAAAAAATCATTTAATAAAAATAAAAACGAATTAAATAATGTAGTTGGGGATAAATAAAAACTTTGATATTTTATACGAAATTGAACAAATCATATTATATTATAATTTGTTGGGCATTAAAAATTACGTTACATCATAATTAATTTGAAATTTTCTTATTTTTCTTCAAATTATGCAAGTGGGTTGCTCGTATTGCCCAATAGAAATACCACCAAGTTTGGCAGGAAAACGGACAGGGCGAAATAGGCAAATTGACAAAACTTGTATATCATGCCCGGAAAAAAATACGGGTTATACATACGTGCCTATGAGTATTGCCCATTTTCCCATTTATATTCATGAGTTTTTGGGTGCCCAACGAATCTGATGGTACTACAAATTTCAAAAATATTAAAATAATTGCAAGCAACTTATGCAATTGTGTACCTATTTCCTATAAACTTATATGTTATGTTAGGAAATTAGGAGAAAAACTATAAAACATAATTTAAACCAATTTAAATTTTTGATTAAACACAAATCATACCCGTGAATCTAAGTACCTCATTCAACAATGAACTCAACTTGTTGCAAATATTTGTACTCTTGAGTCAAGAAAACATAAACCTGACTCGTTGCGGATATTACTTGTGAGTCTAGGAAGTTACTGCCAGGGGTGAGCAGTACCCAACCCTACCCGCTCACCCGGCACGGCCCAATCATGATCGGGTCCGAATAGGGTCAGGTCTGATCGAGTCTAGGGCCGAGTTCGGGTTCAAAAAAATAGATCCTGTCAATATTTAGGGTCGGGTAGAGACCAAACATGATCTGACCCGTCCCGTCCCATAGTCATTCACTAGTCATGTTTATATGTGTTTCTACTCAAATGTGTATAGATTAATGATAGTCATTAATGATATCCTTTTGGTCGAAATTATCATTTATTCTTTAATTTTTCTATAATATATACATGATTAATAATATATACATACATCATTCTACGTATTCACAATAATAAATAATATTAAGAAGTCTTTATCTAAAATGAGTATACGTTATATTTAATCGGGTCTAGGTCGGGTCGAGTTTAAAGGCTGACCCTATCGCTATTTAGTGTCGGATTAGTTTTGAGTCTAAGCCGAGTCCGGGTTCAAAACAGTGACCCAACCAATATTTAGGGTCGGGTAAGGACAAACTTTAACCCATCCCAACTCGACCTATGCTCATCCCTAGTCACTGCCATTGGTGTGATGTCACACAATTTCTTTTCCCTTATAGATGCATTACCAAACTCACCCATATGATAATCTTCAAAATAAAAATTTTGAAGGTTAAAGTACAAATATCTTTTTCATTTTTTTCTTTTTTATAGTTGATAACAAGAATGATGTGATGTATGCTTGAGATTTCTTCTCCTTTTTTCACATGCGTGGCCCTGAAGAAAGTTGGCGATGGGAAGGTATCACACAATACACTGGGCTCTAAAAATAACGAATTAGGCTATACAGGTTGTGGCTTCTTATCTAGTCCTACTAGAATTCGGAAATGACTTTCAACATTATTAATTAAATTAACTAAAATGAAAATGTTTCTTTATACTCCTTCACATTGGGTTATAAGTATTTAATTTTGTTCGGCTTATAAAAAGGAATAAAGTAAAATAATTGAAGGTTAATTAAGCGTGTTCATAACATAAATAGTAGAAAATAATACATCTATTTATGTTAATATATGCGTATACTATAATAAGTTGATAAAAATGTTTGTAAAATCACTTCAGGAGACTGTGATGACTTTCGAAAAAGTTTTCCTTCAAAAGTATGAAGATCCTACACGCGTATCCACACTGAAACAAATCCTTGTTATATCAACACTTGATCTGTGAAGCAAAAATTCAACTCAAAATAGAATTATAATATTTCAAACAAAACCAAAATAAAAGGATCGATAGAAAGCAATTTTTCTTTTCTTTTTCTATATCCATGTGTTACGTGAGTTTTGGTTTATAATGCATAAAACCAAAACATCCTTCAATCCATTTAATGTCAATTTACCACCCATTAATTTAGCATAATTTTTGGTTTAATATATAAAACCAAAACCTCCTCCAATCCATTTAGTGTCAATTAACAACCTATTAATTTTGCATAATGTTTTTGTTTTTGGTTTCCAAAATTGACTATCATTTTAAACCTTTGAAATATTACAATTAAGTCTCACTTAAGTATATTAAATATAACTGAATAATATTATTTGTATTTTTGGTGCTAGCAAAAAATACAATAATATCTAACTTAAAAGTAAATATACAAAATTAAACTATTTAATTTAGATATTTTCTCGTCCAACAAAAATCAAAACACTCGTTAGTGTATGACCTTGTAGGTTCTTTAATAAACTGATAGTAAATTAACTCATTAATATGCTAATCAAGGTTGACATCTAGCAACATTTAACGACCGGATAGAAATGAAGTAATATCTTTTACTTTAGAACCATTAGAATATTAATATAATATTTCCTTCCATCTTTACAACTCTATGTTAACTTTAGAATATGGTATAATTGTCATATTCTAATAAGTTAATTCGCACTGAATGACTTAAGAAACTCATTTGTTCATTTATTCAATTCCTCTTGGTCAATGTCTTTATTTCTATAAAGCTCAAACTTATTACCATGAGTTGATGAATTCTTTCTTGATTAATCACTAATTCTACAAGGATTTAATTATACTCAATAATCATTCAACTAATATCATAAGGCATTAGGTGTCCGATATCAAAATATAATAAATAACTTGTTAATTACTATGGTAATCTCAAGTTTAAGGAAAATATATATTTCTTCATAAGAATATCTTATTGACAATTCAAAAATAATATATTAACCATTAGGAATTCTTCTTTGAGTCAGTTCAATGGTCATATCTCTATATGCACCATTTATATGTGTAATTTAATAATGAAATCTATTAATATTTATCTAATAAAGACCATTACACATATATTGATCTATCTGGATTAATAGTGTTCTAAGCTCAATAATTCTATGATCAAGAACAATTTAGATTAAAATTATAAAAGATTTATTTCTCATTATTATAATCTCTATAAGTCTCTAATTTTAATGAAAGGCCTTTCATATTAATTATTTTGACAAACAATGAATATAATATTAAGATAATAATACATATAACTTTTTTATTATAAACATGACAAATTGGTTGTAACGCCCCGAAAATTACTCCATAAATATAATGCCCAAAAATGAGAATTTTTTTTTGAATAATGTAACTAAACTTATCATCTTTATATTCGTTTCTTTTTCGGGACATCACTTTAAGTAACATACATTACAGAAAATCAAAAATCGTTACCTAATGGTAACAAAAAATAACACATTATAACTTTGAATAATACTTCATTTAATAACGGAAAATATCTGTACGAAATACAAGGCGGAAGAAATATTCGCCGAAACTGAAATTACACAAAAAGCTGAGACATCCAGCACATCAAAAAGTATCCTACACAGATCTAAGTCGCAAGGGCTTGTGTAGGTGTACCGATCTCCCTCAATCCTCCATGCCCCCTCCTGGGACATCGAGAAGCGGTAACTCCGAATCCTTACCGAGCGATCCATCTTAACAAAACGCGAATAGAAGACAAATAGAAAGAAGAGGGGGTAAGACATCTAATAAATATTACTCATTTGCGGCATGGAATTATACGAAATATTACATCCAGACAGACACGCATAATAAACGCAATATATACATCAAATATAAAAATGCACAATGATGAATGATGTCATAATCTCAGATTATGAGGATCAAAGTCCACAATCTTAATGAATGAATGTTATGCTTGTTTCATCCATCCTTTCACCAATATCCTCCCAATATACTATTCGGAAATAACCAAGAGTACATGTCCCATAACAAACCGATTTGAACGCACC
>NC_032015.1:624260-624557 GCF_001865875.1 Lupinus angustifolius
CAAACACTTTCTGGGCATCCCTCTCATTGATCTTGATTGCAAAGAAGGGTTGTCAGAGATCGTCTAGTTTGCACTGTGAGAACTGTCTGATCCAACAGAATACCTCATCCAAGAATACAAGGGACTCGTCTCACCTAGACTCACTCTCAAGACTTTGTTGACGAACCACCGCCATCGTCGTCCCTCTCAACATCTCAAGGTTCGTTCGTCTCCCGTAAATTTCCTCTCCACTCATTATCCATAATGAGTATGCACACTAACCGAGGTTAGCCGATTAAATCTTTTAATCATTATTTT
>NC_032015.1:624657-626561 GCF_001865875.1 Lupinus angustifolius
ACGAACCATCGCTGAATATCCTGGACGACCACATGGCCAAGCCTCTTACGGTCAGACGACCTCGCTGCGTGGTATCATGTAATCCTTTTTTGGGCATCGCCCTAATCACGACATCACAGTCGGAAACCTTGTCCTAAATAGGCGCAAGAACAAAGGTATTTGTATAAGTTTGTCGATTTTGGGCACCGAGTTCAATCATCTGAGTCATGGTCTTTCCCAAGGGTAAATACAATTCACACCCAAGCTAGGGGCTATTGCCTAAGCAATCAAACAATCGCAATCAGTCAAAAATATTGTTTATCTTTTACCCAAGTGAGAGACTGTCGCTCAAGCGACCAATTCATCAAAACAGACTCAATTTCCTGCATGGTTCTTGCTCGAGCGAGGGGACTGTTGCTCCAGCTAAAAATCTACCAAAAATTGGTCAAAATACCTGTCTGGACTTGCCTGGGCAAGGTACGGTCGCCCGGGCGCCAAAAACGCCCAAAACAGGTTGTCTGGCCCTCGCTATTTGGAACCACTCTTCTTTGTTTCTCCCTCACCCAGGTGAGGCTGGCTCGCCCGGGCGAGGTGGTTATGTTACCAGGACCATTTTCCTCACCCTTTTGGGCTATCGGATGGAAACTCTCCGCTGTTTTCGATCCTAATGCATTTTAGTTTCTCGAGTGGTGTTCCTTTATGGATAGCCACCACAATACTTGATATTTTAAGTTATCATAATCATACAACTTAAGAAAGCATCCGTTCAAAATCCAGGCACGCAAAATACTTGATTAAGTACGGGTTTTCTTAATACACAAATATAACTCAAAACTTTTGAGATAGTTTAGGAGATCCGGGTGTCATATTCGGACACCACTATGTCACGATATATTCTCCCTCAACTTAGGTTGTTGCGTGCTTGCTTTCTTTGACAAGCGAGTGGGTTGATTGTCCAACTTCGAAAGCTTCGAAACTAAACACATAAAAACAATTTAGTGATTTGTGAATCAATTTTACATGACAACCCTAAAGTAAAAACATGGTTTAATACTTTAACCCATTTATGAACTCAACGACTTTCATCCATCCGGTCCAAGATTCATATTTTTGAACCATCATTTATCATCGAAAGTCTTGTTCCCGATTTCCAATGTTTTCCAAGATAAGTTTTTAATAAAGTTTACACATTTATCACCTCATAGATTTATATTTTCATGGAGACTTTGTAAGTCATACTTGACCATTTTAAGCTAAGTTTCTTAATCCAAGTCTACACTTTTCAAATCCATATCTCACAAGTTGATCTTACCACTTTAAAGTAAGTCATCTTAAGTAGATTCCATATTTTGCATAATAGGTTTTCATGGTCATTTCAACACATTCTTGATAGTGTTGATCTCATACTTAAACAACGTTTAAATCAACATTTCTTAAGTTACACTTACCACTTTAAAGTAAGCTTACCTTATCAATGTTTATCTTATAACAAATCAATCATCCTTTCATCCTTTACTTCATAACACTTTAAGTTTATAAAGTCAAGACTTTTATAAGTCATCTTTTATTCCAAATCATTACTTGAACTTGGAAGTCAAAGAATATCATTTACTAACGAACTTTTAACTCATAATATTCTAAAACAACATTTTTTCACAAAACTCATCCATAAACATTTTGGATTTCAAAGTTAGAACCTAATTTTTTCCTAGACACATATTGGCCATGATTTAGACCGAATGCTAAGGAAATTTTTGATCCTTCAACTAATCATTAAACACTTTAAAGGTTCCTTTGATAACAAAATCATCCCCTTTGAAACAAAATAAAACTTCAACATTAAAAATATATTATTCTAAATTTGTCCAATGCTATGGTTTTTCAAGCAAAAAACAAGTAGAAAAGTCCAAACTTTGCATGGTTAG
>NC_032015.1:626661-634042 GCF_001865875.1 Lupinus angustifolius
GAAAATGTTCATAACATACATATAAAAATCATACTAAAATTTCATAAACATCTAATGGTTAGATGTTAAGAAGATGAAGAATCAAAATGAAGAAGAAAATGAAGAACTACCTTAAGAGTTCTTAAAATTCTAAAGTGTAGAGAGAAAATGCCAAGGGTATCCTCCTAAGCTAGGTGTTGGCTTTTAAGGTCAAAAAATCAGATTTGAGAGTGGGTAAAGACTAATGGTTTCTTCCAAAAAGTATATGTGTAAGAGGTAGATGAGTGATTTAAGGGATTTTGTATAAGAGGATATGTATTTTAGCTTGTTCCACAAGCAAACCTCTTACATGAAAGCGACGTGACCTTTTCAGTGAAACATTCGTGAATAAACCATGCTCGATTATTGTCAGCTAATACTCGGTCGGATATTAAAAATCTCCCGACTTCGGTTTACGGTTAGAACTTCGAAACACAGAATTTAGAGTGAAAAATATTTAGAAATGCGTTCTGGATAAACTTGATGTCTATCTTGACTCGAAATAATATTTTGAAGTCCATGGCGCAATTGGAATTCGATTCCCAGTTACGGAACTCAAAAACACATTATTGGGTCGAATTCGGACGAATTTGGGCCCGTCACCAGCTCAAAAACTTTCCGTCACAGAAAATTACGAAAATTTGTCACAAAATAGGAAATCACAAAAAAAGACTAACACTCAACTACGGTTTAGTCTAATTCAATACCAATTAATTTCTAAAATTAATCGTTGTTAAAATAAATAATTAATAAAACATACATAGAAAATTCACGGTGTTACATGTTCTTGGGCATACATTATATCCCAACAATAATAGTAAATAATAAATGATTAAACTATAAAGAAAGTAAATCATATTGACTATTAAACTTTGATATGTGAAAGAAATAATTTTTTTTTGTTAGAAATTACAAAATTAATTAGTGTTTTTCGGATTACATACATTTCTATTTAGTGGTATCTCGTTTTAAAATCAAAACTTATTTCGTATGATTTAAAACAAAATCAATATAACAGGTGAATGAAAAATAAATATGGTATGATGATTATTTTATTTTGTGTTATTATTGTAGCTTGAAACAATTTTAAATGACACGAAATAATACTTATTGGTTGAGTCATGATCAGATCACACTCTTTAAGATGTTTTGTGGCACTGTCCAAAATATCCAAGTAGACTATCAACCACATCATCTCTAGGATAAAACAACACAATTTTTGAAATACCCACAATATGATTATCATTGTCAGTTCTCGAAATATCCACAATATGACTACATGTGCCAATTCATTTCCCACAATCTGACTATCTGTGTGAGTTCTCGAAATTTCCACAATTTGACTGCATGTATCAATTCTTAGTGCCATGTAAAGAAAGGGGGAGAAGTTTGGAGAAATGCTTCGATAAAAAGTATGAGGGAGAAATAAAAAGTTGAGTAAAAATATACTCAACTTGGGACAAGAAAATATGAAGGGATGGGACTTCTGTATATAACATGAGATTTTTTCCAAGTTCCTAATCTTTCCTATGTGAGACTTGAGAGTTTGTTTTTTCAAAATTCTTCTATGTGGGACTTCAGAGTCTTTTACATTTCACGCCCAAAAGTTCCCAATGAACATTTTGCAATTGCATCAAAAAATTAAGGTCTTTTGAAAAATAAAATCAAATGTGATTCGATAGGTAGTACTAAGCTTCACCTATAAATGTCATTTGTTTTTATAAAATTTTAATAATAATTAATTAAATAATAATGTTGGTGTAAAATAATTGAAACATGCCCAACAAATCAAAACATTTTCTAGCCAGAATTACCCGAGTCTTGATTCTCCATTGCATATTGGGATATGCATGAGCAAGATAAAACATTGTCGACATAAATAGTAAAAAAATATTATTTTAGATTTTTAATAAATAATAATTAAGTAATAAAAATATTAGTATAGATGACAGACTAAGAGGAAGTGGATTAATTTTCTACAAATTTTAGTTTCTTCTTAAAGCATAAAAATCAGATTAAGCAATAGAAGACTTATGAAAGTAAAAATCAATTAGAAAGGAAGTAAAAGTGTAGTGAAAGAGAAAATCATACAAGATATATATTGGTTCACCTTCAATCCGCTGAAGGCAACATCCGATCCTCTAGATAAATACAAGAGATTTCCACTATGTTTGAGTTCAATCTTTACATACCTCACACCATGATTTCTCTCAATATTCTCACTCAAAATCCCCAAACAAGGAAGAACCACTTATCTTGTTTTATACTTTTCTCTCACCACACCTATGGTGATTTAACCGAGTATGAAGAATGAAGAGTTTCTTATTAGGGCTTAGGATTGCTAATATTCTCTCACTTTTAATCTCAATACTTTATAATACAAATACTAACAATATAACACAACGCTCTTAAGTTTTTCGGACTGAATGAAAGTGGAGAAGAATATTTTCTAAAAAAATTTAATATACTTAAATGTAATATCTAAAATTATGATTCAAGTTGTTAGGAATTATGTATGAAACTTGTGTGTTCATTTATGAATATGAGAGTGATTTAAATAGAATTTCAAACAACCACCATGCCCTTTCCAAGAGGTAGGAATTGATTGGAGTGATAAAGGTTCATTTGGGAAGAAGTCGTTTCAGTTTGAAAATCAAAATTGCTACAACAACACTTGGTAACAGGTTACTCACATGTGGTAATCAATTAGTCAAAGGTTCTATCCAACTAAGTAATTAGTTACTCGATTGGATAATGAATTACTTTCCCTTGTTATTGTGTGGTAACATGTTACTCGGTTTTGAGAAATTTTCAAAAATGTTTTGAAAATCATTCATAAGAGCATTGAGGTATAAAGAAGTAAACAACTTTTGGAAAGAATAACTTAACCTAGAAAGCTATATAATCTTATCTATTTGAGGTGTTTGCTTTCTATGCCTCAAGTCTTCAATCATTTTATTGATATTAATGTTTTCATCAAAACCAAACCAAAGTCAAGAAGTTAGTTCTTCTTCCCAAAATATATTAAATATTTAAATAAATTTAAGATATAAATTACTCTATGCAATTAATGAGAGTATTGTTCTAATATAGGAAGATAATGTACTAATATCTTCTCCAACCTGTAATCAACTCCTTAATTTAAAACTCTAATTTAAAGATCAACACATTCCAAAATAGGCACAAATGAAGTTTTCTATATTGTATCTCCAAAATTCATACTGATGACTTGATATCATTTGAAAGAGAGAGTGTATTTTCCTCTACCTTCTCATAAGTCGTGAAGTGAGAATATCCAATTATCAAGTGATGAATGTAATTATTGATATTAAATTGAAAAATATAAAGTATAAAAAGTGATGTGTCAGAAATAAAATTGCAATAATAAAATCACAATATCAACGAGAGAAAAATTAGGAAATTTTATTAAGCAACTTGTCATCAATTTCATTAACAATAAAATTGATTTAACTTAAACATACAGCACACAACACTACTAGACAGAAAATGATGCGAGAATAATAAATTAACAGGAAAACAAAGACAAAATAGTTGTCCTAATTCGCTGAAAGCTTAAAATAATATTCAGCCACGTTATCCTGTTGGTCACGAAACACATTTTTGCTATTTCGAGTGTATATATTTTTTAATGACTGCATGGTGCATCCTCTTCAAGTGCATGTTCACAGCCTCTTCATCCTAAAATAAGCTAAGTGTTTTTAACTTTTAAGCAAATCTGTCCTCTCTAAAACTAGGGATTGACAACTTTAACGAAGAGGCTTAAACAAATAAGCAATATAAATTTTCACTACGCTTTTAAAACCAACCTTATTCATTATTAGGTTTTCTTTTTTTTTTTTTATTATTGGAAATTGTTATTATTTGTTTGAGCAAAACTCGAACAATCAATTTTCTTTACTCTATCTATACTTATCAAACCATCTTATAATTTTATTTTTAGAATTTGTTATGGGTGAGGTTTGAATTCACAAACTTTTTTTATTGCATTCTTTAAATTTTTTTACCTTAACCATCAGACCACTCTACAACTCTTTATTCATTATTATTAAGTTAATCCAATTCTTGCTTTTTTGGAACTTTTACTTTTAGATGAGGTAAATATTTTCTAGAAAGTTCAACTGGACGTCCATTTTCCTTTACTCCCCACATGGTCTTAATTAATAATATCTTATAGTTTATTTAGGGGTTGTCTTTTAAATAGGAATGAAAGAAAATGATTAGATAAGAAATTATAAAATATGATCCATTTCCCTTTAATTTTCTCCAAAAATTAACTCTCAAATAAACAGTTAAAATACTAATTTATTTTCCCTGATCAGTGAATTGTGGCTTATAGATTTAAAGGGAATTTCATACGACACACTAGTGATGTAGAAACCAAAACTGGAAGGATTTCATATAGGAAAAATTAATAACCTCATATCACCCGATTATACATACTGTTGAGAAGGACTAAATCTTCACATATGGATGTATGCATTCTTTACCATAGAAATGTTACTTGATATATTATTTTTTATTAATCGTGATTTTTTTACAATCACAAAAAATATGAATAGTGAATAATGCGGAATTTTGTTAAATACAAAAATAAAATTACCTTCAATTTTTTTAAGCCAATAAATTAAGTCTAAGAAAGATTATAAACTATATTAACCGCTTTTCCTATTAAACAATTGTGTAACTTTAGTATTTATGCACTATTATTCTGAAGTTATTTTCATTAAGTATTAACATAGGAATAATTGATCTTACGTTGACAGTATAAATTTGATTAAAGCGTTGTGAAAATATATAGACTATTCTCTATATATTTCAACAAGTAGAAGGCTCACGGGAATTTAATTCTAATATTTCTGAAACAATTATTGAATTCCACTTGGGAAATCAAATTTTACCTATTTCCACTCTTTCTTTCTTTTTTTAAGTTGGAAAGTTTGTTTGTCGTTTAACAAATTTTCAACGCCCAATCATTTTTCCTTAGATTTTGAAATTTATTTGTTTTCAAATTTGTACCCATTAATGAAAGATCATTTTAGGGTTATGGGATTTGGGGTTTGCTGAGTTTATGATGTAATGTATTTGCTACTAAATAGGTGGTATAAATGAATTGTATATTATTATTACTATTTTCAACTATTTGTCTAATGTACAACAAATTATTTTAGGAGGATGTATAACTTCAAATTAAATAATAGATAGGTAAAAGTATTTATGTCCTTCAATTAAATTCACATTACAAAGTTAAAATGGATGCTTGAGCTAACACATCCAAAACTAAAGTTATCCATGTTAGTACAAACGTAGTAGCGGACATCTAATGTTCCATCTAGTTATCTGAGTGTGAAGAATATCTCGTTGATTGAGGAAGGTTATTGGTTTAATAATTTTAGGTAATTCATTTGAATTTATTCCAAGAAGACAAATTTTGGATGACATTTTTATGAGATTGCTCATGCTGAAAAATTCGAGAAAAATGCTTTGTTTTGAAGATTGATTTTGTAAAAACTTATAACAATTTAAGTTAGTTATTTAGATATACACGTTGAGAATAACATTTTTCTATGAGACATCGATCAACTAGATGTGAGCATGCGTTTTTTCATGAAGCCTTTCTATTTTGGTTAACGACAACCCTATTGATGAAGTTCACATTAGGCTTAGTTTGAAACAGTCAGATCGATTAGCCCATTTCTTGTTTTTTTGGTGCCACTAGTGTTTCCAAATCTTAATTTGTGAGCCATTTCCCACTCCTTGAATATAAATTTCATTAATTAATATTTTGGAGCTATAAATATTTATTCTTGTAAACATCCTTGTGAACCCCAATTTATATGCTCTATTGCATCCCAATTTTTGGTTAACACAGGTTTCATGGCTTAAGAATAGGAAGAACAAAATTTCTATCATCTTCCGAAAAGATTTGGAGTCACCACCTTATTTTATAGTAAAAAAATATAGAAAACTCTCTTTATACTTAATTTAGAATGCAATGGTATTTAAGCTAGTTTGAGTCTTAAGCTTTGAGCTGATTATGAATCAGGGGATATGTTAACATCTCGTCCATCCATATTAAAACGATATCTTAGCTAAATACATGAACAAATTTATAAGTAAAACTTGTTTAAATATTTATTGTTTGTATCATTTAATTGTTATATATTGAATGTCTAAAATTATATTTTTTATTTTTATATCTTTCAAAATTTATATTGCTCATACATATTCCTATATCCAACCGAAAATCATGATCACTTAAGTAGTTTTGGTTAGAAAATGTTTTGATTAGTTAATTGTGTTTTAATTAATTAGAAGAACTCATAGTGAGATTGTCCAAAAGATGAGTTGAAAAAAGTATTGAATACATCACCCTAATGTGATAATTTGTTTTATATTTTAGAATGAATTAAGAAAAAAATCATTTTAATTATAATTTACATTGATTATTTACCGAGAAAATATTTATTATTATTACCAATTAAAATTTTTTATATATTATTATTTTAATTATTAATAATTATTTATATCTAAAAGATTGTTATTTATTTTTTAATTTGACTTATTGAAAAATAAGATTTAATAAAGAGAAATGACATTTCACGACAAAAAGAAGTAATGTTATGATCTTTCTTTAATAATAAAACCATTATTTTTTAAAATAATAAAACATTTATGACCAAGATGATATCGTCTAAGAATCTATTATTTAGTAATTATATTTTAGAATAAATTATATTCTATTCTATGAGTTTTAGTGAAATTATACAAATCACCCCTATATTTTACACTTACACAAACCGCCTAATTTTTTATACTTTCATAACACTGACATGAAAATTAAGTATAATCTTTTAAAAAAAAATGTGATAAATGCAATTTAGTTAAACAAAATATGATGTGTTATAGAGACAAACACAAATAATATATGAGTCAATATTTCTTTCTTATTTTTGGTTTGTTACGATTTAGTATAATAGTGATTTAAACAATATCTCTTTAGAATTGTTGATGCATTTTATAACCAAAAATAATAAAGATACATTAATTGTATACAATGTTTTATTTAACTTAATTGTGTAACGCCCCGAAAAATACTTCTCAAACATTGCGGAAAAATGGGTAAAAAAAATTTTTGAATTGCTGATATAATATTGTTTACTTTTCAAAACCTTCCTTTTCTGGGACATCACTTTAAGTAACTCGAATGCGGAAAATCAACTTATCGTTATCGAATGATAACTTAACCTGATTCACAATTTCCTCAATAACATAATACATATAATCGGTTAAGTCAGAATTAGTTCATACAAACTAAGTCAACAAGGCAGAAACTAACTCGTCA
>NC_032015.1:634142-634454 GCF_001865875.1 Lupinus angustifolius
ATAGGATGAGGACGAGGATGAGGATGAGGAAGACGATGAGGATGATGATGAGGATGAGGATGAGGATGATGTTAGGATTAGGACGAGAATGAAGATGAGGATACGATGAGGATTAGGACGAGGTTGAGGATTGGATGATGACGAGAATGAGGATGAGGATAGGATGAGAAGTAGGATGAGGATGAGGATGAGGATAGGATGAGGATGAGAATGTGGATGAGGATAAGGATAAAATGAGGAGGAGGATGAGGATGAGGAAGAGGATGAGGATGAGGATGAGTATGAGGATGAGGATGAGGATAGGAGGAGGAT
>NC_032015.1:634554-635062 GCF_001865875.1 Lupinus angustifolius
GGATAGGAGGAGGATCAGAATGAGGATAGGATTAAGAGGAGGATGAGGATGAGGAAGAGGAAAGCATGAGGACAAGAATGAGAAAGAGGATAGGATGAGGATGAGGAGGAGGATAGGATGAGGACGAGAATGAGGATGAGGATGAGGATAGGATGAGGATGAAAATGTGGAAGAGGATGAGGATGAGGATAAGGATAGGATGTGGAAGAGGTAGAGGATGAGGATAGGATGTGGTCGAGAATAAGGATGAGGATGATGATGAGGATAGGATGAGAATGAGATGAGGATAGGATGAGGACATGGATGAGGATGAGGATAGGATTAGGACGAGAATAAGGATGAGGATAGGATGTGGAGGAGGACGAGGATGAGGATAGGATGAGGACGAGGATGAGGAAGTGGATGAGGATAAGGAAGAGGATAGGATGAGGATGAGATGAGGATAGGATATGGATGAGGATGAGGATGAGGAAGAGGATGAGGATAAGGAGGAAGATAGGATGAGGAC
>NC_032015.1:635162-635822 GCF_001865875.1 Lupinus angustifolius
GAGGATAGGATGAGGACGAGGATGAGGATGAGGATAGGATGAGGACTAGGATGAGGATGAGGATGAAGATAGGATTAAGACGAAAATGAGGATGAGGATACGATGTGGATGAGGACGAGAATGAGGATGAGGATACGATGTGGATGCGGACGAGGATGACGAAGTGGATTAGGATAAGGAAGAGGGTAGGTTGAGGATGAGGATGAGGATAGGATAAGGATGAGGATGAGGATGAGGAAGAGGATGAGGATAAGGAGGAGGATGCGATGAGGACGAGAATCAGAATGACGATAGGATGAGGATTTGGACGTGGATATGATGAGGAGTAGAATGAGGATGAGGATAGGATGAGGATGAGGAGGTGGATGAGGAGGTGGATGAGGATGAGGATGAGGAACAAGATGTGGATAGGATGAGGACGAGAATGAGGATGAGGATAGGATGAGGATGAAGATAGGATGAGGACGAGAATGCGGATGTGAGAATGCGGATGTGAGGATGAGGATGAGGATAGGATGAGGACGAGAATGAGCATGTGAGGATGAGGACGAGAATAAGGATAAGGATGAGGATGAAGATGAGGATGAGGATGAGGAAGAGGTTAGGATGAGGATGAGGATAGTATTAGGACGAGAATGAGGATGAGGATAGGATTAGGAC
>NC_032015.1:635922-712420 GCF_001865875.1 Lupinus angustifolius
CAATTATTTAAAGATTTAATAGCAAGGTTATAACTCGTATTGCATCTTTCTCTTCGCTTCGAGCCGAGAATCGGTCGCGGTCATTTGTACTGTTTCTGCTATCTATCGAAGCGAGGAGAGGGTAAGCAATCAATGTTGAATCTTCGCCTATTAGTTCAACTTTGAATAAATTCAAACAATTTTTAATTTTCTTTTTAAACCCAACCAAATTAAATTTTTAAGAACTACGTAGTCTTGATTTCCCTATTGCACCCGGGGATACGTAGGAGTAATACAAACTTGTCAGACACAAATAAAAAATAAATAAAAAATGTTTTGTTTAAGTAATTAAATTTAAATAAATTAAGGGTATTCAATTTATACAATTAGTTAGGGTACCGTTTTTATTACGGGCGAATGGGGTGCTAATACCTTCCCCAATTCGTAATCGACTCCCGAACCTGGATATCAAAAATCCAAAAGCTCAATTTATTTAGGCTTTAAAGATTTTTCTACATTTTTAACCATAAAATGTAATGGCGACTCTAAAAGGTTGCATAACCGAAAATCGGGGCGCGACAACCCATAGATAATTTTTAAAAATGACTAAAATTTAAATAAATTATAATGTAATTTAGTATCTCAAAATTATAATGTATTCTTCCAATTTATATAATATATTATAAAAATATTTTTTCTTTTCAAATTCTTTATTTAATTTCCTTTTATAATTTTTTTATTGTTTACCAATATCTGCAGACTGCTCATATGACCATTTTAAAATTGAAAAAACATGTAAATTTGCCCCATTTTTTCAAGCACGCATATCTACACCACCTTAAATTTTAGAAACATTTTGCAGCATGCACTAAATGGGTCAAACAGCCCCTTTTGTCATTACTATAAACAACGTTGTAAATGTCTATTCAATAAATTTTCTTAAAATAAAACAAAAGGAGGTATCAAAAGGTCACAACTTACTATCAAGCTTGAATAAATCTTCGCTTGAATAAATCTTCTATGAGCCTAAATGAATAAATAACAAATAATATGACTTCTTGCAAAGAAAACAATTTCAAGAACCACAAACAAGAACATTTTCAAATATAAATATAATACCAAAATTAGAAAACCTTATAAATCTTTTCAAAAATGGAATATTGATAACATTATGTATGCTAATTTGTGAGTCAGGTGAAGGAGGTGGTATATATGGATTGGGAACTTATGAAATATACATACATAGGAATGTCCTCTCTTCATTTAAAACACTAGAAAAAAAACGTATAATGTAAGATTTTTTATACTGTTATTACATTATTTACTATTCGTTTTCAATATTCACTTATTCTTAAATAAAAATAATATAAATAAATGATAAATGATGCCCTACAAAAAAGACCAGCTTTATATGTAACTAAAATTCTATAATTTTTCTTACAACAATCAAAATTATACCTGTCTTTCATTTACTATTTTTTATCTCCATACACACCTCAAAAAAATTATCAAAATCAAACGACAACCATAAGTTGCACATGGTTGTCAAAACAATGTTTTTTTTGGGTATAAAAATATGCAAATCCATTTATTATTCCCTCCAACGTGCACCAGTGAATTCTTGATCATATTCATATAGTATTTTTAATCATAGCCAAAGAAGATAGCAATACCACTCAGTTACAATAATAAAATAAATACACGTCTTTAATCATATTCATATAGTTTATATACCAAACCAAAGCATATGTATTTTTAACATTTTTTATTACAAGCTTGTACATGATTGACAAATAAAACCGTTCTACCTGAAGGGAAGCATTCAAGAAATGCCATTCTCAGCTTTAAAAAAGAAACACAAGTATTGAGAATTTGTCATGGTGCTTATGAAGTTCTCCATTGCAATTCTACCTGGATGCGACCATTCTTGGAATCAATAAGATGATACTTCTCATTGATTCTCTTGTTTGAAACAACATCTGCCAGACTTATGTCTATATAACCCAATGATTCCTAATGCCAAAAGGAACATCAGATTAATATAAAACTCATCATATCATGTACCAACATAGAGTTGGAATATTTTAGCAATGAAAGGTAAATCCAAGAAATATTTCAGAAAGAATGGTGCTTCATAAAGTATACAATAGCATAAGTAATCTGATTATACCACACATCATAGCAAAAAAGAGACTTGTGTATAATTTAAGGCTCATAGAAGATCTAACTAGTATTTTAACTCTTCTCTGCAATTTGAGTCTTTCTAATCTATCTTTCACCTTTGTAGATAGAGGACACTGAATCTGGATAGATTTTAGTTTAAAAAGTATATCCCCATATTAGTAATAATGCATTAAAGTTGATATGAATTATGTACCTTTTGATGAAGCAGGTTTCTTGATGAAGTGCTGATAACCTCCACATGTAACCTATGGTTAGTGGGAGGTTCCTCCAACGGAAATTGGAATTCTTCATCCCATCTTGGATCTCTGTTCTTTTTAATACGCTGTAATAGTAAACATGGTGTCAATAACATCCATACACGACTAACTTCAAAAGGTTGGGAAGACTGATATTTTATTTATTCCAGACGAAAAAATATAAAGTGCGAGTATTCATTGTGATCATGTACCTTAGTCTTCTTCTCCTCCCCGCTGAAAGTAACCCGAGCATATGGATTAGTGTGGTACTTCCCTTCAACATCTTGAGCTTCATGGACTATAACTACAAGCAGACCTCCACCAGCAGGAGTACCTTCAGGAGCTTTTTGTACTGTCTGTGTCTCTTCAAAACCCTTGTCCAACTCATCCTCCTTGAACTGTTTATATGTCAATTCTACAACAATCTGCCCGCGTGGCTTCTCATTTTGGACATCATTAAGATCCATATTTTTTAGGAGGGTAAGAGTATATTCTTTAGGCTCTTCAGGGGGAACGTCTTTCAAAGAGATCACATTCATACCCATTTTGTCATGCTTCCCAACCTAAGCGAAGATACAAAACAATGCTTGGTTTAGATGGCACAACAAGTAACAAGAAGATAAACATTCAACTTAATAGGTATACCTGCTCCCAGTCATACACATTAATCTCTAAAACCTGGGACTCGGGATCTTTAACAACCAAATTAAATTCCTCC
The DNA here is from genome assembly GCF_001865875.1 of Lupinus angustifolius. Taxonomy (NCBI): domain Eukaryota; kingdom Viridiplantae; phylum Streptophyta; class Magnoliopsida; order Fabales; family Fabaceae; genus Lupinus; species Lupinus angustifolius. Next base: position 639,040 of record NC_032015.1, read on the forward strand.
TTCCATTCAGGATTCAAGTTCTTGTGCTTGACAGTAGTCTTTTTCGATGGCATCTTATCATCACTCATCTTTAGCTTCACATAAGGGTCAGATGCACCAAGAAGATCTTTCTTCTTTAACTTCATTGCTCTCAGAACTTTCACGTGTAAAATTCCAACAGGCCTCCTCATGGCTCTGAGGTTCCCAATAACATTTAAAAGAAAAAACAGACAGGTGTTCAAATTAAAGTACCATTATGACAAATATTTTAGAAAAATCCAGAAACATACTTTGTTGGATCTACTATTTGAACTTCCAGGGTTTTGGGCCATAGATACATGTTTGCAACCTGATCTTTGATAAGCTCCTGAAAACATCACTCTTCGGATTAGTTTTAAAGCCACAAATTTTTCAATGAGGTACTAAGAAAGGACAATGCCAAGAGCAGTGATATGCTATAAAGGATATTTTTTGTTTCTCCACTATGAGCCACAAACCACAAATGTCCCTAGACCAAAGAATATGTGATATATGTGCCAAAATATTATAACCGATTTTCCCTTTTCTAATTTAACTTTGTTCTTTATGATAAAACCTATAAAAGAAAGCAGTATAAATGAGAGAAAGGACAGCATTTAATATGAGCATCAAAATCTTCCAATCCAGCAGATGTGTCCAATCAAATCAAATGTTGCTTCTATAACCAATATAGCAACTGTATGACTAATTTCAACAATACCAGATTAGAAAGGGTAACAGCGCCCTTCTGACACCACATGTCACTTTAAGTCTATAATCATCTAGAAGACCCTACAATTTTAACCTCAATGAACAGTAACAAGCCCACAAACCATTCAACATGGACCTCTATTTTTCTTCATAGTATCCTCGATAATATACAGGTCATTCAATTACTAACATGGCTGAGAGGAGGATAGAAAGAAACCCGTTCTTATTTCTTAAGCCAAGAAATTCCTATCCGTTACATGCAAATAGCAACTCTAGTTTGATTCGGGAACTAGTTCCATGATAGTTCTCTCATCCAAGCAGACAAGAAGATACTTTACACATAAACAAATGCATAGACAAATCAATGGGATGCATTGAGAATATCACATATTTCAAAATAAGATTTGCCTGAGCAGACACTGGTTCATTTTTATCAGAGGGGAAACTGTCTAACATGCAGGGCAGTGACTACTTCCCCTTAACAGTAAAAGATGAATGTAAGCAACTTTAAGACTCAAACATTAAGATAAGAGAAACGAGGAAAATAAATAAATCAGATAAAAAAAGACATTATCCTATACCTGAACAAACCGGTAGACACCGGGAATAGACATAAGATCAGCCCCTACAAGCTTTAGCCCAAAGTCAACATGTGGCTGCAAGATAGCAGCGTACACCAAAAACAAAAGAGAGAGAACATAAGTACCACATACAAAAGTAGAAATGCGTTGTATATTCCTCAAAGTGTTTATAACAAGAAACCAAACAAGCCTTACAAGAATAGTACAAGTTGGTATAAGGAAGGAGTACAAGCTTGGGAATAATCAAACATTCAACAACAATAATCAAACCTTAGTCTAACTAGGTCAGCTACATTGACCGAACAAAATCATATTGTTCTAGCATAAATCGTATTCATTGACAAAGCATTGATCTCCAAATCTTTCCTAATCGTTTAACCTATGATTTTTCTGAGCCTCCCCTGTCTCTAGAAATTGGACTAACCTCCATTTGATCTACTCTTCTTAGTGGGACTTCTAGCGGTCTCCTCCGAATATGCCCAAACCACACGATTCTATCATCTTTTCTAGAATAGGAGCTGCCCTAATTTTCTCCCTGTTACATTCCTATCTTATCTAGTATATTCAATCATTCAAAGCAACATTCTCATCTCTACTACATTCTAATCCAATGCAACATTTCCATCAAACGTTGAATTCAACAAACCAAGGAGCAAATTAATTATGTTACGGAGGGAGTAAACATGTTAGAATTTCAACATTATCAAAGTTTATCATGAAATGGTAACAATAACTAAATATCCCATTATCATAAAAATCAACTAAAATATGCCTACAACCACAAATCATTTACATCAATATACATGGAAGAAACCCATCAAGAAAAAACAATCACAATTGCTTTTGATTGGTAAAGACTATGAACAGAAGAGGAAATCGTATGTTATTATACCTTGGTTGGAAAAAGCTCATAGCTTGATTAATGACCATTGCTACAACAATCCTAGAGTCTCAGGCTTATGGAAGTCACCTTTCAGTTTTCAAGTGTTTAAACATCAACGACGCAGATAAGTTTTCTTTAATCCAAAAATTGCAAGGGTCATCTATGCCACTTGAGTTATGTCAAATCAACTAAGAAGGGAGATGTGATTTCTAGACGTTAATGGCCCTTAAATACGAATTTGGTATTCCTAAAAACAATTAATGGTCCAGCAAACTACATTCTTAAAACTTTGAAGATATCATGGGGGGGGGATAGCAATTCTAATATACATGCAACAAAAGCAGCAACTATTGCTTCTATGTTGGACTCGAATCAGCTCTTAAACAGGGCTACAGTTCACTACAGGCATGACAATGCTATAAATTCATCTATTCCTTGTGTCAATCATATCATCACATGCAAGTGGTCAGTTACCAACCTTTTCCATGAGGGAGACATAGATGTTGGCAAAGCAGGGAAAGCTTGGAACCAAAGGCTTCAAAGTAATACGAGGTGCAAGAAAAACTTGCAAATCCACAACCTGAAAAGATACAGTACTCTTAGCATGAAGAAAACCTATTCTCCATCACTAAGACACGGAACAATACACAGAGACACACAAAAGTTACCTGAACGGTTGCTTTCAGCCCAAATGCCTTAACAGATAGAGTGACATTGGGATTCCCAGCCCATTTTATAGAAGGCTCCATAATTAACTCCTTTTCATCAGTGAGGTAAACTTTCATTCCTATCAATATGTATTTAACAAGGATTAAGAATTCTCACGTGACCTAAATCAACCACATGCATAAAATGACAGTAATTTCCTATCTGGGCAAAGATGAAGTCAGAAAAGAGTAATAGTTTAAGACTTTAACAGCTGCCTCATGCATAACAAGTAAAGTCCTTGAGGGAATCTGACGGTAATGCATCATATAATACGTTACATTTTTTTTTTTTTACAAATTCTAAACTGAACCCATTTTCCAACTAGTTCGTTCATGTTCAAGTAAAGTAGGGGTGAGGCCGGGTAAGGATTCTCCCTTACCCGAGGCTAAATGTTAAGCGGGCTATTTGACTTTAACATGACCCTAGACTCGAAGGCTATGCGACCCCAGTGACAAATCGAGGACCCACATGCAGCGTGTGCAATATATATTAAAAATTAAAATAAATAATTTCTATGTGATTTCACATTTTGAAATCATTGAATGATCAATTCGTTTCCAATATTGTTGAGCACTATTTGCTAAATATAAGTTGCTAGACAATCATTTATACACTCATATTTCATTCTATTATGCACCCTATTTTTTATAATTTTCATAGTTGAAAAAGAACACTTTCTATGGTTGTATTGCTAACTTCAAAAGAAGATAAACTAATAGATAAATAATGTGTCTTCCACTTTTAACCAACTTACCATAAAAATTATTCATTCCTTTCAAATCAGAAAATTCAACACTGTTATATATATCAATGATTTAAGTCTCAAGTTAATTATCAAATACACGTCAATGATGTTGAACACAAATCAGGTAGATAAAACTTTGCACATTCAATTAGTTTTGTGATATCAAAACCAGAGAATAAATCGACTAGACTCCAACAAGATATTCAAAGAAGCAACTGGATATTTGTCTCAGAGAAACGATCATGAAGTTATTTTAAGTTGCATACCCATAATATTATAAAATATTCAACACAATAATAATTATTTTAATTTTCACGAAACATGTCATTTTACAAAATAAATAAATTTTGGACTAGTAGAGTTATAAAAAATTGTAATATCTATGTATTATTAGTGTAAAGATTTATACACAGACATTATATCATCCACAATTTATTTGCGTTACTTTTTTAAAGAGTTGATAATGATTAAATATAAATGACAAATAATATAGGAACCGTATATAGAACTCATATAGTGTCATTACATACACTTTTGTCTATAAATAATATACATACACCCTGCATTCTATATAGCTTCGTCAATGTGCGACCCTAGATATCGACCAAGCTAACTTTTGAACCCGAACCAGACATATGAAATGATATGTATATTTATTTGTGTGTGTGCAAATATTTTGTTAATAATTACATATATGCATATATGATGAAAAGATTAGAGAACCAGTGATATGTGAAATGATATATACATTGTCATAATAAATCAGTTACACAAAGTGTCAAAAATAACTAGCATAGCAATTGAAAAGATACTATTAAAAATATGAGTAGATAGGTTGTTACAACAAAATGTATTTAGCCAAAGAGATGTCATTATGTTCCACAAAATTGAAGCATGCAAACATAAGTCATTGATGACTATGAGAGGGATGGGTCGGGTTTGTCCATTACATGGCTCTAAACTATGAAGCATTGATACTTCACTAACCTTCATGCATCTATACTAATACGTAGTCGATATCGATACTCTCCAATACTTCATCGATTCGTACGTATAGTGTATCAAAATTATTATTAAAAATAAATAATTTATAAATCCAATATTTTTTGGATACTCTCCAATAGACCACTACTCTTCAAATATTATATTTTCCTGATACCTTAGACAACCAAGCTAGAAGCTACCATACAATAACATTTTAGGAGAGAGAAAAGGATAACAATTAAATATAAGAGAACATAGTAGTGAGATAAATGAGAATGAATAGAAAATGCATATGTATAATGTTGATCATCGTTTAAACGAGATTGATATTGTTCCTATCGGCACTAAGCAATGATTTCTTATGACAATATGATTTTGTTTTGTATTTAGTGATGTCATAAATATGTTCTTTATTTGAAAATTCATAACAATAATTATATGTTTATTATGTTCTTTATTTAAAAATTCATAACAATAACTACATGTTTATTATTTTTTATGTGCATATTTTACACGTGTATCTCAAACGTATCATATTCTGCATTTTCAATAATATGTGTATCAACGGATCGAATACATATTGTACCCGATACTCATATCGGTATAGGTGTTTTGTAGGCCCTAAATATTGAACCGATCTAATTTTTTAACCTCAAACCAGCACTAGACGTGACGAAACAAACCAGATGTGAGTCCAATTATAATTGGGTCAACCCAAGTAAACAAATAGGATTGGGTTGACCTCACCCCGAAAAGAAAGTATGACCATGATGGATCATAGTTTCAAGCCTGTCATATTTAAGAGTTGAATAGCAAATCTATCCATAAATAATAAATTGTGATATTCATATCCCCTTATAAACAAGGGAAATCTAGTGAGTATCCAAAAGTCAAACATTGACAAGGTTGTTATAGAATAATGCTTCATGTTCAGATCTAGAATACTACCTTGAAAAGTTGGGGGCAGAGAGCCCAGTGTGAGTGTTTCAAACTCAACAGAATCAATTTTATACTTAGGAATCTGATCAGCAATTATGGGTTTAGCAATGTTCTTGGCAGTCTTGCAAATTGCCTAAAACATGAAAACAAATCATCATGCTATAAACAAATAGCAAAAAAGTCATAAGTTCGTTGAAAAAGGGTCAAATCAAAGCATATAAAAAAAATAACAAACCTTGTCAAGGTAAGGCCACATATATTCTATAAACTTGTTGAGCCAGTCAACCTTCACAGAAAAAGAAACACTAGTCAAACCCAAAACCTAAAAAATGAAAAACAAAAAATAGAAATAAATAAACTCTATGTTGTAGTTGCAAACCCTATCAAAGTCTGGATTTTTAATCCAAAGAGGGATCTCAGGAAGCATTTTTTGCAAAGTAATTGGGTCCTGCTCCGCCAGTGGCTTGATTTCAGGATCCTGTACAATCAAATTCAACAGTTATAATCTCAAGAAACAGAAAATGCTTCAAGAATCAAGAACTACTACATAATACAAACCTTAACATGAGTAGGTTGAAAGTAAATGAAGAAGAAATAGCCAAGTAGAAGACCAATTGAAATCCCAAATCCAAATCCGAAAAACCCCAAAATAGCGCTGAAGAAACCCATCTCAATATATCACTGTATGAACTTCGCTTACCCAATTTATATGTATATATATATAGAAAGAGAAATGAGGGAAACGGTCGAATTTGAAGCGAGGTTGAAATTAATTGACGGACGGAGAAAGCAAAGGATCTATTATTACACAATTAATTTTTGGTATATGCTCCTTACGCCATTACTGTAACGTTAGTATTTATTATTACATTAAAAATATTAATGGATTATTATCATATTAATTAACACTCTTTTTTGTGTACACGTGGCGTGCGTAGGAAGCTGTCGGCATCGATCAAAAGCCAGGTAACGTGGTTTGGCCAGACCTTGTTAGGACAAACAAAAGAATATGTCTCTTGAATATGTCACTTTATGTGTTATTTTATCTGATTAGTCAAAAAATTAATTTAATATTAAATTTTAAATTTAAATACATTTTTTTAATTAATCAGAAAAAATGACATATAGAATGACATACTCTTTTAATATACCATATATTAAACTCATACAAAATATGGGACACATGGCCCGTTATTCATTTAGTACTTATCCTAACAAATGAATTGTAATAATAATATAATAACAAAGTGCATAAAATATTACAATGTCATAATAATCTTGTTTTAATCTCCAATGCTCTTCTAGCAGTTGAAAGGATATAGCTATATTTCCCTATTTTACTTCAACTACAATTTATCATTTTTTTGAAGTTAAAATTCCAAGCCAAGATAGGTCTTATTACAATTTGGTTTAACTAATCCAACTTAATGGCCAAACAAAGTATTTTCTAAGATACTTTATGATGTGATTAATTTAAGTTAGGATGACAAAATTATTCATAATCCAAAATCCATCCAAATCCATTCAAATTAAATTCATCTAAATCTATCCGTTAGAATTAATGGATTTAAATGAATATAATCTAATGGATGATGTTGATAATGGGTGGATTCAAATCCATCCATTATATCCGATGGATATACATGGTTATATCCATTTAGATGGATAACTAATTTAAGTGATTTTAATTAGGTCATTTGACTTAGTGACTTACTTCAAATTGGTTGAGGTATAATATGAATTATAAATATTAAAATTCTAATCATTAATCAAAAGTATTCCATACGATACTTTGCAGTTTTGCAGTTTTAATATTGTAAAATTGCAAAGAAAAACTGTATGTTTGTAAAATTATATGTTGATTTTAATAAGATACATATTACTTTTATCAGACGAAATTTTAAACTGATTTTTTAAAATAATATATGGTTTTCTTCAGTTTTTATAATTACTAGCGTATCGATCGGCACTCCGTACCGGTCACCCACATTCTTATTTTTTTGATATAGTATGTATGATCTTCATATTATATTATTTAAGAAAAAAAAATTAAATATAAGAGTGCAGTAGATAAATCATAAAGTTTTAACTATATTATCTTATTATTCATAGTATAATGTTAATGAAATATATCAAAATCATTATAAAAATAATCATAATAATAACATAAAACATAATGAAAATATTTAATTATTTTTCAAAAATGAGTTATTTATTATTGTTGGTGCTACATGGTTGCACATTGTAGTTAGGGATGGTAACGGGTAGAAGGAACTTAGATAGTAATTTTATGCCTAGTTATTAAAACCGTATCGTACCGGCCGGTTCAACCGGAAAACCGGTGAATTGGGCCTCTAACCGGTACGGTACAGGTGTTGAACCGGCCAAGTATCAAAACCGGTCAAAATCAGTGAACCGGCCGGTATTTTACTAAACCGGCCGGTTTGTACACATATTTTTTTTTAAAAAAAACTTAAAAATTCATTACAAAGTGACACATCTTTTCGACCATTCTTCAACCATTCAAGGCACATACTTCCAAGACATACTTAGATTACACATTTTGGTTCCTAACGTGACATTTGTGTAATCTTGGAGTATTGTCTGAAGATAGGATTTAGTAGAAAAATATAATATTAATATGAGACAACTTTGACTCATTGGTGTTAAATGTTAAAACTCCAAATTTATTTGTTTTGTAGAATGAGTTGTGAACTTATGTCATTTATTTATATTTTGCGGTTGTTAAGTGATACTTTTGGTTTGATATATGTTTTTTAATTTAGACTTTGAATTTATTAAAGACTTAAAATTATTTATTTATGTGAATTTTGAGTATATTATAAATATTGATTATAAATTTGAGCTACCTATTTGGATTTTTTTTGTTGTTATAGGTTTATATATATATATAAATATAAGTAGGTATGTCCGGTTTAACCAGCATGCGGTTTAATTACTTAACAACTAGTTGAACCATTGTACCACTATACTAGTACCCTGACCGGTTTGACAACCGGTACGGTTTTAACAACACTGATTTTATGTATTTATACCTGTACTATTTATGAGTACCTACATAAGTAGTAGTTATTTACGAGTACTTAACAAATAAGTTTAAATTTATATTTATATATTTTATAATAATTATTATATGACTAATAAAATTTATCTACATATTAAATTTATAATTATACAAATTGATAATTATAAAATATAATAAGATGTAACATATCTAAATTATTTTCTAAATATGTGGGCACCCACGTCACATATATAATGATATCCGTTCTCGTCTCCTGATAACACATTTATTGTGTCACTCCATATATTAAAATGTATGATTGGTCAAAAAAATATTTAATAATTACAATTTTATTTTAAATAAATTTTTTAAACCAATGAAAATTGAGTGTACAAGATGTGATATAAAGAGTGGGACAATAAATATGCTTCATCAATTCCCATTTATAATTTATTTTTATGAGTATCCATTGTATGAATTATAATGGGAACCAAGAGGCAAATATTTTTACAATTCCTACATGTAGTATTTGCGTGCCCAACCTTATATGTTTTTATATATTTATTATGGGATTTATTCTCTTACCATAATAATTATGGAATTAATTTGAATTAACTTTATTTTAAAGATTTTAATTTACATTATTGAATAAATTTTAATTTAATTGAAATGTTACACATGTGACCAAATAACCTCGACGACAAGGAAGAGAAAAAAAAGCAGATTAAAAAACAGACAAGATAAATAAAAATTGGCAAAGAAAGTTACATATAAAAAAGCGTCTCTTTTCTTTCTCTAATCCTTTATTCTCTCCTTCCCCTTTTCCCTTTCCCTTAGCTAGGGTTTCCGATTCACCTTCAACAACATCAAGAACTTCTCTTTCTTCCTCTTTTCTCTCGATTTCACTCCACCTTAATCTCACTGAAACCATTCTTTCACCGCAATAGTGCTATCCCTCGTTGTTTCGGTTTTTAGGGTTTCGAATTTGGGGATTTCCGACAAATCCTTTCAATCATTCCATCTTCGAATTTATCGGGATTCGATGCGAGGGATAATTGGATCGATTGAGAGTGTGAATTGCCGCTCTGTTTTGTATGGAAACTCGGAGTCGTAAGCGGGCCGAGGCTTCATCCTCCTCATCTGGTCCCACAACTCGTTCAAGCAAGCGCTCTCGTCTTAATTCTTCTTCTGCCACCGCAATCGCCGCCACAACCACCACCGCATCAACAATAACTCCGTCTCGTTCCGTCAACACTCGTTCCCGCGCATCTAGGACTAAGGAAACTAAGGAAACATTGCCGTCTAGAATCACTACTCCAATGGACTCCAACAACGAATCCTCTGGCTCACGTGGTCGCCGCGGTGGTAAGAACACCGATAGGGACAATTCTGACAAAGGAAAAGAGAAGGAGCACGATGTGAGGATCAGGGAAGCGGAGAGGGGGGTTGGATTGAACATGGAAAGTAGCGGGGTCGGCGATGAGGATGATAACGACAGCGAGGGTGGTGTTGGGATGTTTCATCAGAATCTTACGTCAGCTAGTACCGCTCTTCAAGGGCTTCTTCGGAAACTGGGTGCTGGTTTGGATGATTTGCTTCCTTCGGCCGCGATGGGTTACACATTATCTCCTCATCAGAGTGGGAGGTTGAAGAAAATCCTTGCTGGATTGCGTGCTGATGGGGAAGAAGGTCGCCAGGTTGAGGCATTGACTCAGCTATGTGAAATGCTTTCGATTGGGACCGAGGAATCACTCAGTACTTTCTCGGTTGATTCATTTGTTCCGGTACTGGTTGGGTTGTTGAATCATGAGAGCAATCCTGATATCATGCTTCTTGCTGCTAGGGCGCTGACACATCTATGTGATGTACTACCTTCATCGTGTGCTGCGGTTGTGCATTATGGTGCAGTGTCAATTTTCTGTGCGAGGTTGCTTACAATTGAGTATATGGACTTAGCTGAGCAGGTTTTTCACTACCTCATCATTGTTTTATGATTAGTGAAATGGTTTTTAAACTTGGAAGTTGGAACTAATATAATGTTTTATGTTGAGTTCTGATTGTGCATGATTGTTTTTTGGACTGTTAAATACAAGATTCTTAAGTTATGTTATTTTCTATTGTCAATCTGTGTGTGTTTGTTTAGTCATTGATCTTGTTTCTGCAAATGAAATTCCCATTGTTTGCTGATCATGGTTGTTGACATGAACAGTCTCTTCAAGCTCTAAAGAAGATATCTCAGGAGCATCCTACTGCCTGCTTACGAGCTGGTGCTCTTATGGCTGTGCTTTCTTATTTGGATTTCTTCTCAACTGGGGTTCAGGTATGTGATCATTGAAAATAGAAAATACATAGGGGATGATTATAATCTCGGTGGGCAGACCTATATTGACATAATTCCATGTTTCAGAGGGTGGCATTATCTACTGCTGCAAATATGTGCAAGAAGCTTCCTTCAGATGCAGCTGATTTTGTGATGGAAGCAGTTCCTCTTTTAACAAACCTCCTTCAGTATCATGATTCCAAGGCAAGTTTATATTTTGCTGTTAAACTTGTTACATTATCAATTGTATATCATCACCATATGCATTTTTTGTAGGTCTTGGAGCATGCTTCTGTTTGTTTGACTCGAATAGCTGAAGCATTTGCATCATCACCAGACAAATTAGATGAATTATGCAATCATGGACTAGTAACACAAGCTGCCTCTCTCATTTCCACCAGCAGTTCTGGTGGTGGACAAACTTCTCTCAGCACGTCAACATATACTGTAAGTGCAATTTTTGCTTTTGACGCTGGTGTTTTTTGTCTGTGGTCATTAGTCCCTGGATTAATATGTGTATGCAGGGTCTAATCCGGCTTCTTTCAACCTGTGCGAGTGGGTCTCCTCTAGGAGCCAAAACTTTGCTTCTCCTTGGAATTAGTAGCATTCTCAAAGATATTCTCTCTGGTTCTGGAGTTTCTTCTAATGCCTCTGTTTCTCCTGCATTGAGTAGGCCACCAGATCAGGTCTTGTGCACTTCTGAATTTTTTTCTTCTGGTCATTTATGCCTACTTTGGTTTATCTATGGTGTTATTTGATTGTAAATTCATCATTTAGACCCTTGCTTTTTTTTTCAACTCACTTATCTTTGTGAAAAGATGAAATTATTCTAAAACTGTAATAATATACAGATATTTGAGATTGTAAATTTGGCAAATGAACTTCTGCCCCCATTGCCACAAGGAACAGTTTCTCTTCCAGTCAGTTTGAACTTATTTGTGAAAGGGCCTGTTGTAAGAAGGTCTCCCGCTGGCAGTTCTGTGAAACAAGAAGAGACAAATGGAAGTGTTCCTGAGGTTTCGGCTCGTGAGAAGCTATTAAATGATCAGCCTGAGCTACTTCAGCAATTTGAGATGGATCTCCTCCCAGTTTTAATACAGGTCAACCATTGTTTTAAAGATCAAATGCTTAAGTTTTACCTCATAACTTCTTGAAAATTAAAAAATTAGTTCTGTTGCTTGAAACTCCTCTTCTGTGACTATTGTTAGTACTAACTCTTGCTTTTGAAACAGATATATGGTTCAAGTGTCAATGGTCCTGTTCGTCACAAATGTCTGTCTGTCATTGGAAAATTAATGTATTTCAGCACTGCAGAGATGCTCCAAACTTTATTGAGTGTAACCAACATATCAAGGTACCTAGAAGTGTATTTGAGTTGGTGTTGCTTGATATTCTTACTGCTTTTATGTGGTTAGAAAACTTATTCATTGTTACTTTTGTTTATATAGTTTCTTAGCTGGTGTCTTAGCATGGAAAGATCCACATGTTTTAGTCCCTGCTTTGCAAATTGCTGAAATTCTTATGGATAAGCTTCCTGGGACGTTCTCTAAGATGTTTATCAGAGAGGGTGTTGTCCATGCAGTGGACCAACTTATTTTGGTTGGAAACCCAACCAATGTCACCACCCAAGCTTCTTCTGCTGAGAAAGACAATGATTCTGTATCTGGACCATCATCTCGTTCTAGGCGTTACCGGAGACGCAGTGGTAACTCCAATCCTGATGGAAATCAGTTGGATGAATTGAAGAGTCCAGTTTCGGTAAATGTTGGTTCTCCACCAGGCTCTGTGGATGTTCCAACAACAACAACAAATTCTAGCATTCGGCTATCCGTTAGTGCAGCTGCTAGAGCTTTTAAAGATAAGTACTTTCCTTCTGATCCCGGGGCTATTGAAGTGGGTGTTACTGATGATCTTTTGCATCTGAAAAATCTTTGCATGAAATTAAATGCTAGTGTTGATGTCGAAAGGATGATGGGAAAGCAGAAATCTAAAACTTCTGCATTTGGTCTGGAAGAGAATTCTGATAACAAAGAAGAGTATTTAATTGGGGTGATATCTGACATGCTGAAAGAACTTGGCAAAGGAGATGGTGTATCCACTTTTGAATTTATTGGGAGTGGTGTTGTTGCAGCTTTGCTGAATTATTTTACTTGTGGGTGTTTCTCTGAAGATCGAATATCAGAAACCAACTTGCCCAAGCTTCGCCAGCAAGCACTTAAAAGGTTCAAGTCATTTATAGCTGTTGCACTTCCTGCCAGTACTGGTGATGAGGCTATAGCTCCTTTGTCTGTCCTAGTTCAGAAGCTTCAAAATGCTTTGTCCTCCATGGAGCGTTTTCCTGTTGTGCTTAGTCATTCAGCTAGGTCATCTAGTGGAAGCGCACGACTCTCCTCTGGACTAAGTGCATTATCACAGCCCTTGAAGTTGCGTCTTCGTCGTGCCCAGGGTGAAAAGTCACTTAGAGATTATTCATCCAATATTGTACTGATTGATCCATTAGCAAGTCTAGCAGCTATTGAGGAATTTCTTTGGCCTCGTATCCAGCGAAGTGAATCTTCCCAAAAGTCAACTCTACCTGTGGGGAATTCTGAATCTGGGACCACTGATGGGACTGGTATTTCATCTCCTTCCACTTGTCCTCCATCAGCTACTCGCCGTCTTTCTACTAGATCCAGATCATCTGTTAATATAGGTGATACACCCAAAAAAGACAAAATTCAAGACAAGAGTGCAAGCTCATCTAAGGGCAAGGGAAAAGCGGTATTGAAGTCTGCACAAGAAGAGGCAAGAGGGCCTCAAACCAGGAATGCTGCACGTAGAAGAGCAGCTCTTGACAAAGAGGCTCAAATGAAGCCTGTACATGGCGACTCTACTTCTGAGGTATGCTTTTTTAAAACCAGGCATGAGTTTGTGATGCTGCCCTTTCTTCCAAGTTAGTTTGTAACTTTTTACTATTTAGTCTTTCTTGGATAGTTTTTATGCTTTTACTCTTTCGTTCATTCCTTTCTTTCTTCATCTGCCCATTAATTTATATGGTTTTGTTTTGACTTAGAAATGAAATATGAAGGAAAGATTCGTTATCGTGGCATTTTAATAAACTTAAAGATGGTGTGTTGCATTGTGCATTGCATGCTTGAAAAGACACCTGAAATTTCTTTGCCGATATCTGTAGCTTTGGACTCTAGGTTTTGTTGTTGTTAGATCCTGAAATGACTTAACTCTGCCATTTTGTTTATTGAACTACTTAGTCTTCGTTGGATAGTTTTTATGCCTTTACTCTTTCCTTCGTTCCTTTTCTTCATCTGGATTCTGGCCATTAATTTTTACGGTTTTGTTTTGACTTAGAAAGTGAAATATAAAGGTTCATTTCGTAATGTGTTATAGTGCCATTTTAATAACCTAAGGATGATGTATTGCATTCTGCATTGCAGGCTTGAATAGACACGGAATTTCTTTGCTGATATTTGAGCTTTGGACACACTAGGTTTTGTTGTTCCTAGATGATGAAATGACTTATGTATGCTGTTGTTTAGTTTTGTAGCATGTTGATGATTATAATTATTAATTACCTAATTAAACTATATTCAGTCCTTCCCCTTAAAATACTTATCCCATGCGTTCTTTTGATATTTTGTTGAGCAGCTGTTTTTTCTGCCACTCATTTATCACTGTTGTTTTAAAGTAACATGACTGGTAACTGACATATTTGGGGTGCAGTCTAAATAGATAAGAGACATGCTGATCCCCTTCCCCATATAAAATGCACATATTTTAGGATTATTTGTGTAGTGCTTCTTAAAACAATGGACTGTATGCAGTTTAGTTTCTGATTATTTTATTGAACATTTCCCTTGGTATGAGAATTGAAGTGTGTTACTTTTATTAAGAAATTTTTAGATTTTTTGTGTGGCTGGGGACCTATTTTTACGTATTTCAGATTAAGGTATTATGACAGTTTTTTCATGGAAAATGTTGGCTAGCTAGGCTTATGTTCAATGTTGGTAGAATATACCATTTGCTGGGGCTATTTTCTGTTCGGTGTTTTCTATCTGCTGACATGTCCGTTTCTTTTGTGCTAGGATGAAGATTTGGATATATCTCATGTTGAGATTGACGAGGCATTGATGATTGATGATGATGATGATGAAGATATTTCTGATGATGATGATGATGACCATGAAGATGTATGTAATTTAGTGTTTCTTCTTTTTTGTTGGCTACAATTGTCTCTCACTTAAATATTTGTGTTGTTGTCTTTGTTGTTTCTCTGACCTACCATTTCTCTTTTTTCATGTATATTGTGGCCTTTTGATATGTTTCGTATACACATCTTGGTTTTTTTATACCAGTACCAACACTATTGTTGTGCTCCCTTTGCTTTTGTTTTAGGTTTCATAAAAAATGCCTTCATTGTTTTTTTATTCCAATTTTATAACAACCAAAATTTGCTTATGTTTAACCAAAGATTAAGCAATATCAAGTTCAGTGGCATGGATTCTTAAAAATTTGTCCTTGTTCAATTTTTCTGATGCAGATGTTGAGCGATGTTTCTCTCCCTGTTTGTTTGCCTGACAAAGTACATGATGTGAAATTGGATGACTCTGCTGAGGAGAGCATAGTTGCTCCTGTAACAAGTGATGGCCAGACTGATGCAGCTTCGGGTTCTAGTACCAAACTTGGTACAGCCAAGCGATCAGACACTGCTGTGTTTAGGGGTGGCCATTCTTCTAGCTCAAGGGGTGCATTGTCATTCGCTGCTGCTGCTATGGCTGGACTCGGATCTGTTAATACCAGAGGTATCAGGGGTGGCAGAGATAGGCATGGGCGCCCGTTGTTTGGTGGGTCTAATGATACTCCGAAGTTGATCTTCAATGCTGGCGGGAAGCAGCTTAATAGGCAATTGACTATATATCAGGCAATTCAGAGACAACTTGTGGTAGATGAAGATGATGAAGAGAGGTTCACTGACAATGACTTCGTATCTAGTGATGGAAGCAGGTTGTGGGGAGATATTTACACTATAACTTATCAGAGGGCTGAGAACCAAATGGACAGGGCTTCTGCTGGTGGTTCAATTTTAAATGTTTCGAAATCTGGAAAATCTGGGTCTTCATCAAATTCTAGTTCTGAAGCCAAGCTGCATCAAATTTCCGTGCTTGATAGCATCTTGCAGGGGGAATTGCCCTGTGAGCTGGAGAAATCTAATCCTACATACAACATATTGGCACTATTGCGTGTGCTGGAGGGTTTGAACCAGTTAGCACCTCGTTTAAGGGCCCAGGTGGTTACTGATAGCTTCGCTGTGGGTAAAACTTCAGATTTAGATGAGCTAGGTGTCACCAGTGGTGCTAGGGTTCCTCCAGAGGAATTCATCAGCAGCAAGCTTACTCCAAAGTTAGCTAGGCAAATGCAAGATGCCCTAGCATTATGCAGTGGGAGTCTTCCGTCGTGGTGTTACCAGTTAACTAAAGCCTGCCCTTTTTTGTTTCCTTTTGAGACCCGGCGACAGTACTTCTATTCAACTGCCTTTGGGTTATCTCGTGCACTGCATCGACTGCAGCAGCAACAAGGTGCAGATGGGCATGGATCAACAAATGAAAGAGAGGTGAGGGTCGGGAGATTGCAGCGCCAGAAGGTTCGTGTTTCTCGAAATCATATTTTGGATTCTGCTGCTAAAGTGATGGAGATGTATTCTAGCCACAAGGCTGTACTTGAAGTAGAATATTTTGGTGAAGTTGGCACCGGCCTTGGTCCCACCCTTGAGTTTTATACACTTTTAAGTCACGACTTGCAAAAATCTCGACTGCAAATGTGGAGATCCGATTCTTCAGAGCAATATCAAATGGAAATTGATGGAAATGAAAAGAAAAGTAAAAGCATCGATAGCTCTTTTGCCGGAGATGGAGAACTTGTCCAGTCTCGTCTTGGGTTGTTCCCGCGTCCATGGCCTGTAAATTCCAATGCATCTGAGGGTAGTCAGTTTTATAAAGTGATAGAGCATTTCCGGTTGGTAGGTCGTGTAGTTGCTAAAGCTCTTCAAGATGGTCGCCTATTGGATTTGCCGTTGTCTGTGGCATTTTACAAGCTTGTTCTGGGTCAAGTAAGTTGTTAATAAAGCTGTTGTCTTAACCATTTTCATGTATATGGTTGATTTGAAGGCTGATTTTGTGTTAGTCTACGTATATTTATCCTTGAATTTATTGCAGGAGCTTGATTTGCATGACATTCTTGTTATTGATGCTGAGCTTGGGAAAACTTTGCAAGAGTTGAATGCCATTGTATGCCGGAAAAGTTATTTAGAACCTGGTGGTAGCTATGCTGATAAAATTGCTCATTTACATTTTCGTGGGGCCCCAATTGAAGATCTTTGCTTGGATTTTACACTTCCTGGTTATCCAGAATACATTTTGAAACCTGGAAATGAAATTGTATGCACCTGAACTCTGCTCCGTTCTTTTTTTCCCTTGTGTGGTTCATGTTCTGTTTGTAGTTATGAAAATTACTATGAACTTCCTGTCAATTTTTAGGTTGACATCAATAATTTGGAGGTGTACATATCCATGGTGGTTGATGCAACTGTCAAGACTGGAATCATGCGTCAAATAGAAGCATTTAGGGCAGGATTCAATCAGGTTATATGCTGCTGATCATAATTAAGTCCTTTAACTTCTGTTACCTTGTTTGGTGATGTTGAATAAGTTTTCTTAATCTAAAATCGGATTCAGTTTTTTTAATAATTAAAAAACTGTGATTAGAGAAGGTGTCTTTGCCGTTGTTTTCTTTGCTAATTTATTTATGCATGACCTATTATTTTATTCCACTCCCTGGTAATTATCTCTCAAGCAATCAATCATATTGAAAAGTAAACTCGTTTGGGGCTCGGATTCTATTCCAAGTTTTTTTGTTATATCTTAATTAGTGATTTACCTATATTGCCTCAATCTCATTTTGAACATACTAGTTGATAAATTATAAAACATTTGTTTATTCTCTTTTACTTGTTCTGACTACCAATTTCCATTCATCCCTTTCCACTGTGCATTAAGAAAGGAATGTAGAAAGAGTGGGGATCCACTTACTCCAAGAGTAAGTTTTTTGAACTTACTCCATATCCTAGCCATTAATTCTAGGGAAAACTAATGGCTTAGATCTACTCACTAATTCAAGCCATTAGATTCCACTAGAATTGATGCCTAAGATGTGGAGTAGGTTTAAAAAACTCTTGGAGTAAGTGGATCCCCTCCCATGTAGAAAAAGCCATCCCCTTTCCCCACAGCATGTTATATTCTGTAATTAGATGTCATGTTTGGATAGCATTCTGAAGTGTTGTTTGTGAAATGAGTGGATGAAGATGTTATGCTAAATCTCTTTTATGTTGAGATGAGCTAAATAATAGTTGGAAAAACTTGTTAGCTATTTTGTTTACTTGCCCTATATTTGAAACTAAACGTTTGTCTCTTGCACTTGTTCAATTTAGGTTTTTGACATTTCAACTCTACAAATTTTTACTCCCCTAGAACTGGACTACTTGCTTTGCGGTCGTAGAGAGATGTGGAAGGTATGTTTTTTAACCCCAACTTTATTTTGATTATAGAAACTTTTTGAATTCCTACCATGGGCAATCATAAGTTCATTTGCATTTTCTGCAGGCTGATACACTAGGTGATCATATAAAGTTCGACCATGGGTACACTGCCAAGAGCCCTGCTATTGTTAATGTATGACTCTTTTCCTTGTATGAGGACAATTGTGTATTGTGGAAAACTCAGGACTGTCTTGCTTTGATGCTCATCCTGTTTGTTGCTATTTTCAGTTACTTGAAATAATGGGAGAGTTCACACCAGAGCAGCAGCGTGCCTTCTGTCAATTTGTTACTGGTGCACCTAGGTTGCCACCTGGTGGACTGGCTGTTCTAAATCCAAAACTAACGATCGTGAGGAAGGTATTTACACTATAATTTGCTTCATCTGTGTCACTGTTGATAGTTCATTTACACCTTGATGTAATTTTGTTTTTCATATCTTAATGTTGTTTTTCTTTTTTCTGGGGTGGGGATGATGCATTCATGCTATTCGAAGTATGGTGATATCCCATGTCATTGCACCTTATATTTTAATTAAGATATTATCACTTAAAGACCTAATTTTAAGTATCATGACATATCCTGCTTGCGGCAAATTAAATAGAAGCAACATGATATGCAAAAGATTTATTTGACTTAAGTGAAATAAACTAAATGACGACGTTTTGGTTTTCCTTGTTGCATCTCAGTTTTTCCTAGTTATTTCTTCGTGTGATTTATTTAGAAGGTAAAAAGTACATATTAATGTTATTACATGTCTTGGTGCAGCTTTCATCAGCTGCAGCTAATGTTTCATCTAACGGGAATGGACCTTCCGAATCAGCTGATAATGACTTGCCAAGTGTGATGACATGTGCTAATTACCTGAAGCTTCCTCCTTACTCTACCAAGGTAACATAGTACAGCATTGTTGTTCATATGATCTTGCCGGTCAAATCATCCTTTAGTACTGATCTTGATGGACACTTTAATGCAGGAAATTATGTACAAGAAGCTACTATATGCAATCAGTGAAGGCCAGGGATCCTTTGATTTATCATGACTTTCTGGAACCAACAAACCTGACCCTGTATGTTAATATGATGAATCAGAGGTCTATTCCAGAGTCTCAATTAGTTTTTTGGTTTTATGTACTTCCTTCCTTCATTCTCAAATAGTCAAAGATTGTGGCATAATTCAGGTGAGTTTACCATTTGCTTGATCTCGTTATTCTCTATGATAGAGCACTTGCACAGTTTGTTGATTTTAACAATGTAACTTATTCTTCATTTATCTGATAAGCTAATAAAAATTCTTCCATAAATGGCAGTTGAGTTGGCTCGCCACCATTTGAAGGTGTAAGGGAATTTGCAGATCTTGTTCTACCCAAATTATAATGTGTAAATAAAATAGGAATATTTAGTTTTTCCGCCCTTAATTTTTATACTCTGCAAGTTGAGTTATGGCAGCTATTATACATGTATGGAAAATGTTCAAGGGAATAGAAATAATTTGAAATACTATGATATTTATGATTTCATTATATTCATGTTGCATTGGATGAATGGATATGATTAGAAATAATTGCATTAGGGAGAAAAGAAAAGTAGAGATAATTTTTATTGTAGAAAAAAAGATAGAATTGTCTTAAAGTGGCTTGGGTATGTGCGAATGAGATTCTTATAACTAATAAGAGGAGACCAAATGAGTTAGTTTAATTTTTACGTGACAAGAAAAACCTGCGAAACAATTAGAAAAATTTAAAGAATAATTAATTATTGTGACATGATGTATGATAAAATATTATGTTGTTTAGATGGGGTAAAATTGTTTGATGACCTTTCTATAGTTTATTATTGTTGTTTATCTAAAATGAGTAAGCTTCTATTGTACATGAAGAAACTTGAGACATTTTTAATAAGTTGAAGGAGAATGCCATTTATCTAAACTTAATTAGTAGATTTATATACTAATTGATATATTTGATGAGCTTCTTCATTGTCTCTTTATTTCAGCTAGGCCC
This sequence comes from Lupinus angustifolius, assembly GCF_001865875.1. NCBI lineage: Eukaryota > Viridiplantae > Streptophyta > Magnoliopsida > Fabales > Fabaceae > Lupinus > Lupinus angustifolius. Next base: position 659,517 of record NC_032015.1, read on the forward strand.
ATTCAACGTTTCATGGTATTACTTTGATTGATTTCGAACATTCTAAACAAAACATTATTATCCTTGTTCTAATGCAAGACCACTAGTTGTAGGAAAAATCTATCGTACAATTGTGAATAGAATATTTGAGGGATTCTAAGATTTAAACCCAAATCATTTTACAATCAACCGGCGAAATTATTGGGTATACGTTATTAGTTCGATAAAAATAAGCATTTAAAGTTATTCTCAATTAACAAATAATAAAATATGATACTACCAAGGATATTCTCTCATCTTTTTTGGTAAGGAATTAACATTTTTGGGTTTGTAATTGTATCTCCTAACAAATGTCGCTCAGAGGAATCGAACTTTCATCATTGGGACTCTAACGAGATCTTACACTATTAGACTAACGTCTTGTTAATTAAAAAAAAAAGCAGTTAAATATGAAAAAAAAATGGTTTCAATCACTAAACAAAGAAGTGTTAACTTACAATGACTCATTTCCATTTTCCCAGATCACATTATGGAGACTTAAGCAATCACAGACTATAATGAATTAGAAAATAGATAACACAATAATCTTCCTTATTAGTCAAGATAGTATAATTTGCTAAGTGACAAAAAAGTGACTACTCTCTCAATTCTAGACCAATTAAGCTCACTCTGGTGAGTTAGATGACTCAATAGTGAATACCTCTAATCCTTTTCAAAAACTTGAAATGGAATAACTCTGGAGAACTTGCCAATTTAATTTCACGAGTGGACATTGTCATACCAATAATGTTTTATGTATTTAACTTAAATTAGACAATTATCTAGACCATTTCCACTTTAGGCACACACAAAAAAAGATAAAGATGAAAATAAGTTAACTTATGTATAACTTAACTTATTGTTTTTTCTTTCAAAAGCGAAAGATGTCCAACAAAATTTCCAATTTAAGTTTTACACATAACAATTAACAAACTTGCTAATTAGCTGAATGGATCAAGTGATACATGTTTGATTCCCCTAAGCAAAGTCTCATGTTCGAGTCTTGTAAATAAAAAAATATTCGCTAGAAGACTTAACCACATGTACCTGTAGATATTCTCGACTAAGACAAGATTGTCTTCATTACATTACAAGGATATGTGGAAAACAAGAAAAATCAATGATCAAGCTAGAACCAGATAATTTGTCCATTATTATGAAAGAAAGAATTGGTTAAGCAATTATATATCTATATTCTTGGGATCTTCATTAGAATGTGATAAAATGCAATTTTTATGTAAGTTCAGTTTTAAAATTCCAACAGGCACGTATCAAGTCCATTGACTTTTTTTTTTTGTATAATTTATTAAGGAAAACAAATATTACATCATATCTTAGCTTCACTTCTTTAAGAAAAAGAAAGAGAAAGAATGATGCAAGTGTATTTCTGTTATTTTATTACGAAAAAAAGGATATAACAATGTAAGAATAGTGAAAGTGGTATGTGATTATGAATATCATAATATTGATTTGTTAAATTGCATACAATTGTGATTGGTATATAATCTTTTTTTGATCTTTTATCTTCATTAGGTGGGTTTTTTCAAACAAAAAAAGAAAAATAAAAAATAATTGGTGATGAATGAAAATAAATATAGCTGGCAAGAGCTGGCATTAGAGGCAGGCACAGTTACCTTCAAAATTGATTTTTTTAATTCCAATTTCTCTAAAACCCCTTTTCCCTTGTTGTTCTTTCTCTTCAATTTCTTTTCCAACATCACCTCAAAGCTCAAAACTTGAACATTATTGCCACATGAATCATTATTAGGGTTCATCACACCAAAAAAGCTGAAGAAAGAAACAAGATAAGTTGTAGTGTGAAGGACAATGAGTGCTTCTAGGTTCATCAAGTGTGTCACTGTTGGTGATGGTGCTGTTGGCAAGACTTGTATGCTTATCTCCTACACTAGCAACACTTTCCCTACAGTAAGTTTCATCCTTTTAGATTGAGAAAGGTTGAATTTTTTTTGCCCTTTGAGTTCTAAGTTTAGCTAGTTGTTGTTATTCTTCCAAAATAAGAAATGGGGTTGTTACAATTTATGCATTTTTGTTCCTATTATGTTCTTGGTTCTGTTGTGTGGCCCTTTTGTTTTTGTTCCTGCTATTTATAATTTGTAGTCTTTTTCATCAATTTCATGTACCTTTCTTAGACATGATTGCTGAATTTAGATTTCATGTAGTTGGCTTGGTGGAAAGAGGAAAAAGGAAATGTTTTAATTGAATCTTGAACGTTGACTTTGATTATTTGATGTTGTCTTTCTATCCGATTTGTCTCTATGGAGGTTAAGTTAGATGCTTTGCTGAAATTTGCTATATCGGGACATTCGGACTTGGATGGTTCTTGTTTTTTGATTGATGCAATGATCATGTAAACAATTCACATTGTGCTGTTTGACTTACAATTGACTGGAAGATTAGAATGAGTTTGGGATGTTGTGTTAGTAATCGTGACATCTTTTGTTTCTTTGTGATCCAATTCATTGTCAACAGGACTATGTTCCAACTGTCTTTGACAATTTCAGTGCAAATGTGGTTGTGGATGGGAGTACCGTGAATCTTGGTTTGTGGGATACTGCTGGTAAATTTAGTTTCCTGGTTATGTCTCATTCTTGTTGTATTTCAGGAGTATCTTGTGTCATTGTTGATATTTTCGCGTTATGGTACAGGCCAAGAAGACTACAATAGACTAAGGCCTTTAAGCTATCGTGGAGCAGATGTATTCCTTCTTGCGTTCTCTCTCATAAGCCGGGCCAGCTATGAAAATGTTGCTAAAAAGGTAAGCTTGGTATTGTTTTCCGTACTTCTATTTTGTCCCTTCTCTACTCTGGACTAATTTTTTGCCCCTTTTCCAGTGGGTTCCTGAATTGAGGCATTATGCTCCTGGTGTTCCAATTATTCTTGTTGGAACAAAACTTGGTTGGATTCTTGTTCCTTCATTACCTTCTCAACCTATGTTTACACTGTTGATGTGCTCCTTACATGGCAGATAACGTTTAGTAGAAAGTTTTACACACACTATGTATCTATCATTGTTTTAAAATTCGGGTAGTTACATATTTATTGAATCAAACCTCAATTGTAGTTTATAACAAAAGTGGGTTTCCAATGCTTGACATAAGTCCTTGGCTTCTTGACTCATTGGCATTTTCATTTTTAGTAGTTTATAACAAAAGTGGGTTTCTGTTTTGCAAATTTTTGTTCAATAGTTTCGACATGGTTGCTTTTAGAATGTTTCCCCATGTACATATAGGCCTAATTTGATGGTTTGCATTTGATTATTTCATTTCAAAACTATCATGATCAGTTTGCTTGGGCATTTAATGACAACCGAGTATGTGGCTTTATAGATCTTCGGGATGATAAGCAGTTCTTTGAAGACCATCCTAGTGCAGTGCCTATCACCACAGCGCAGGTACTTGTTGCTATTGGTTTCTTTATTTAAGCAACTATTTGCTTTTGCCTTTTCTCTATTTCATTCTTTTATCATTTTATCTTTATTTTCTGTTCATAATTTGGTCTGGTTTTCTGTCATTTCTGAAGGGTGAGGAGTTGAGAAAACTTATTGGCGCGCCAGTTTACATCGAATGCAGTTCGAAAACACAGCAGGTACATGTGTGTTCTTTGCATCAAACATCTTTACAAGTTTTGGAGGTGATGATGACCTTATTGATTACCTTTGAATGCAGAATGTTAAAGCTGTTTTTGATGCGGCCATCAAAGTAGTTCTCCAGCCCCCAAAGCAGAAGAAAAAGAAGAAAAAGGGGCAAATGGGCTGTTCGATTTTGTGATCTTCTGTTCTTCGTGGAGGATGACATGACTGTAGCCATTTTCTGGTAGTCTTCACCATTATATATCTTATACTATTCCCAACCTAGAGGAAGGAATTGCTGAGTCCTACTAACAACATCAAGGTTCACTCATAAGCATCAAGCTATTTGTTTCTGCCTCTTGGATCTGTACAGTCGTAATTTCGATATGTTTATTGTGCACAACTCTTTCGTTTCGCTGGACTGTTTTTATCTGTTGTATTGACACTGTGGACATGGGTTCTATTCATGTCCTAATCTAGTCTAAGAAGTGCTTGCACATGTGGGTTTGAATGTGAACTACACATGTAATTATATTTCATTTTTCAAGTTTCTATGTTGTGATATATGAAGGTATTATTAACTTTTAAAACCATGAACTTTTGAAGCAAATGTTATGGCAGTTGCAGCTTTGAATAAGTAAAATCAAATCTAATCATAGTAACTTGTGTTATCCACCTAATTTGGAGGATAACAAATCTATTAGCAGTTCAGTTACTCTAACCTCATGCACTGAAAAAAAATCAATTGTAATACCCTCCATTTCCTCACTTTTTGCCCTTCAACTTCTCTCCTCTACTATAAAAAACTACAAGGAAAATTTTATACAGCAGAATTGTATCTACATTCTTCTAACCAGTTAATAAAAATAACGTCCATGTTCTCAAACCATGTTTACTTTCAACTTTTGGTGCTTATTTCTTTGTTAGATCATTTTGTTTTATCTTTTAGAAGCATTCTTGTTAGAGAAGCAACAAATCTTGCTATGACTCTAATGGGTAGGGTATGTGGAGCATTGTATCTGATGTATGCATTCACTTATTTTTCTAACTTTGACGAAAAATTATAAATAGAGAAAGCATCATATAGCTTCTTGTTTTCAAACATATTGAATGATTAGAACTACCAAAGTCAAATATTCAAGATTCAAGAATTGTCTTCAGGAGGTGCACCAAGAAACTAGAATAAGGTTTCTTTCCATTCATCATAGGTGGACTAAGGGAACATATTTTTTGTATTTACATGTTTCATGATGATCGGTTGAAAAAATATATTTATGTTGAAAATTTAATTATTAACTATTTTTCTAACCAATCATAGGTTATGATACATGGAGTAATACATTATGGGGACAGATAGGTGGACATCTGCTGTCCCAAAATAGTGTATCATTTCATGTGTCACTGCTTGTAATTTGTTAAAAAAATAATTAATTATTAAAATTTCACCATAAATATATTTTTTCAACTAATCACAAATAGTGACATATGAAGTGACACACTTTTGTGGGACAGACAGATGTGCTCACTGGGACATATGGTTTCATGTCTTATGCTGATCTAAGACCAAGTTTAACGCCCAAAAATACTAGAATCAAATTATTTAAATCTATAAAATATATTCCAGCCATGGAATATATAAATACATAAAAAAGACGTGTGGATACGTAATACTAATTTGATTCAGATAAACAAATTTTGTAGATGTTAAAAAATATAATGACATACTTTCAATTTTTTAGATATTAATTAAAGTCAAGTCAATTAAAGAATCTTGAAGCAAGTTGTGAACGTTGGAAGTAGCCAATTGGATTTAGAGTAATAAGAACTAAATACTAATTTTAGGGTCGATGTGAATTGTGGACCCACAATTAGAGCAATTATTACTATTCAAATTAAACTTGTTTTTGTTCTCTCTGTGGTACCTATAAATTGTAGGCGCTTATTGTTTCAGAGACGAATCGCGAGTTCCTGAGTGTAAAGAGAAACAAAAAGAACAAATCTTGTCGTCGAATCTCTCACTTTCTCCCTGGTATGTAATACTGATTTCTTTTGTATTAGGGTTTATGTTTCTTCCCCAATTCGATTCGAACATGCTGAATTTTTCGACCAATTGAATCTCATACACACTTCCCCCTGCATTTCATTGTAATAACGTGTTCTACTTCGTTGTTCTAATTTTCTGATGCTTTTGTTATGTTTCCAATTGTCCCCAATTGCAATTCTAACCATGAAATTACATATTTTATGTGTTTTGTAACTAGGTCTGGGATCTTTGCATTTTCATTAGGGTTTTTTTTTTGGAATTCCTTTGTAATGGAGGACGGGGAGCTTGATTTCTCAAACCAGGAAGTGTTTTCAAGTCCAAACATGGCTGAAATTCCTAGCAGTGGTTCAATGGACAGTTTCTTCGAGGAACTCCTTAAGGAAAATGCTCACGCTTGCAGTCACACTCACACGTGCAACCCTCCTGGTCCTGATTTTTCACACACCCACACCTGTTATCATGTCCACACCAAGATTGTGCCTGCCTCGGGTGAAGACCAGGTTGCCACTGATGATAGTGCCGAGTCTTCTGAAAAGAAGTCGAAAAAGCGTCCTGTGGGTAATCGTGAAGCTGTTCGCAAATACCGTGAGAAGAAAAAAGCTCGCACTGCATCTCTGGAGGACGAGGTTGTCGAATTGAGAGCTTTGAATCAGCACTTGATGAAGAAGTTGCAAGGTCAGGCTGGTTTAGAGGCAGAGGTTGCAAGGCTAAAGTGCTTGCTAGTTGACATACGGGGAAGGATTGATGGAGAAATTGGATCATTCCCTTATAAGAAACCAGCCAATTCAAATCTGCCAATCCCAAATATTCCGGGTTCTTATGTGATGGACCCGTGTAACATTCAGTGTGATGACCGGGTCTATTGCCTTGGTCCAGGAGCAGATGGGAGGGTCACAGAAGGTGCATCACTAAATGGGGAAGGGTTTAATGGTTGCGAATTTGAGAATCTCCAGTGTGAGTTGGGGCTCAAGGATCTTCTTGCTCGTGGAGTTGGACAGACATTGTCTAATGTCCATTCTTTTGCATCAAATAAAAGAAAATATGATACCTGATTACAATTTTTGGTTGGAAGGTTTGTTTTGGTACTTAATTGATATTTATACTTGATTCCATTTCAAATGTTGTTGCCTGGTATGATCTGCCTTGCATCTCTAGTCATTGTTTGTGATCAAGTGCTAGTTGCTTGTCTCATTATAGTTTTCGCTTTGACAGATTAAGCATAGCTTGCTTTGTAGTGTCACCTGCTTGATTTCTGCTTGGTTGTAAATAGTGGGGAGACTATGAAGTTCAGAATTCAGATACACACTCTCTTTTGTTTGCATTTGACTTGTTTGCTATTTGTATGACACAACTTGATGTATATATCTGGGACTGAGTAAGCAAATGGGGCCACATTATGACAAAACCTTCTGCAAGATGATTTAAGCAACTGAAATTAAAAGATTAAAATTGCGAAAAATTCTAATAAACAATTTTTTTCTTCTAATTTTACCAAGATGGGATTCAGACTAAACTTTATTTTCGAATATTTCATGATATAATTTTCCAATTGGAATTGAGTCTGATTTGATGACTTTAGAGCATGGAACTTGCATATCCTTGCTCTTTATCTTTGAAAGTGTTCTAATGGCTTTTTCTTTAATAGGGGGATCTTGTGCAGCAACAGCTGGTTGAAGAACCAACCAAATGTTGGTATTCATTGTTGCCATAGTAATACCGTCTTCCAATAACTCATTAGTTGTTGCAGCAGCAGCAGCTATTCATCAGGTCTTTTCAAAATTATTCTCCTTTGGGCCCTCTGTTGTGTTATTGGGGGTTGGGATGGCTGTTTTCCTATGGAAGATCAATGTTTTTTGAAAGCACAAACAGTAGTTGATCTGCAGCCAGCATAGCTTATGGCCGAGACAGACATAGTGCTTTTGTATACAATATTTCCTGAATTTTTTTTATTATGCAATATGCATGGACAAGTTTATCTGCCATCATGAGTTTTTGTCTGCTGATTCAGTTTTCAATCTATCATGTATATTTGTGTTGTTTAATTAGAAGTAGTTTAAGTGGCGGTTCATATTCTCTAAGCTCAGACATTTTTGTGGTTGCTGGACTACAGAAGCTGGGAAAGATAGGAGTATGTTTCATCTTTCAGTACTCTGTGCTGTGAACAGGTGAGTCACCAATGTCATTTTGTGTAATCTAGAACTGTTGTGAGTGAAACAATAACATTAGCTTGTATGATTGCAGTCTTGCATGCATTGTTCTTTTTCATCTTCGTTTATTTGAATAGTATGAGAGGTTTACTTCTGTCTTCAACATTTTTGAGGAAAAGCCAAATCCAAGGGAATAATCATGTGGTAGAGTCTCATGACTTAAGTACACATTGAATTTGTTATGCTGTTCATTGTGAGGTTTTTAACACTTTCAATGACTCTTTTAAAAACATAAGACAATGAAATTTTTATTGTATTTAATACAAATGATTCTTTTCTGTAGGACATTCTGGTACTGTTAGGGGAATTTAAGTTTATCAATATTATTACTGTATTTTTACAAAATTGACCTTTATTATTTTAACTTACCCATTTTCTCTTTTCACTAATAGAGATATTTTGATAACAAATACAATTGATTTATGTAGAACTTAGAAATTTGGAAATAGAAATTTGAAAATGATAATTGTAATGAGTGAGACTCGAATTTTTAACTTGCTCATCATTTCATTCCTTAACGTTTTCACCTTAAACTCCCAACTCAAAAGGACCCTAAAAAAGGAAATGAGCTAATGCATTAATTTTCTATAGACAAATTCTTCATTTGACTACTTTAAGAATATCATTAGAAGATGCTAGCATTCATGTCGATTCATTTAGAAAATGCTAGCATTCATGTCAATTCATTTACGATGATGTCTCTGGGCTAGTGAGCTAAGGCTCATTTAGTGAGCTAAGGCTCATTTAGTGAGCTAAGGCTCATTATGTGATGATGTCTCTGGGCAAATGTAACATGAAGACATATATATATATATATAGACAGTCAATACAATAGATGATTGACAACACATTAAAAATTTAATTTTAATTAAAATTTATTGCTAAATGATAGTACTAACAAACATAAATGTATGTGTCTTCAAATATAACGTGTTAGTTCTGTCTCTATACAAGTCTATTAACAATATAATAAAAAAAACTTCTTCATGTCACATCCTCCTCATGTTTTTCCTTCATGTCATATATCACATTTTTCTCACATGTTTTCCCTTCATGCCACATGTCACATTCTCCTAACATTTTCCCATCTTAAAATATGTCACATTCTCCTCACATTTTCCCATCTTGAAATGTTCTAAGTTATTAAAAAAACAAAAAAAAAACTCATTCATGTCACATGTTATTACTATGTACCTTCCCACACTATCCTTACTTTTTATATATTTTATATGTTAATAATTTAATACTAATTAGCGATTGGTCTATGTTGCTACCCCACCAAAATTGAGTGTTCACCGTACCTATATTTTGTTGTTATGTTAAAATGTAATAGACATTGAGCATTAGATGAGATTGAAATCATTTTTCACATCCAAACTATTTCTTTACACTAATCTATGTATATTACGTTTACTATTAATCTAATAATAGTTGCGTTGTTACACCTTATCAAAGTTTTGTAACACTTTTCCAATTGAATTTTAATATTTCAGATATTTTGAATTTTAATTTTTCTTTATTATAATTGAAAAATCAAATTCCAAATTGAAGTTTTTTATAACTTTTAAATATATTTTTAATAAAAAAACTCATTTAGTATAATGATTTGATGTCCATTTTTTCATTAAAAAATCGTATTTAAAATTGAAAAAATCATTTCGTTTTCTATAAATTCTAAAATATTTATTGTAATAAAAATAATATGGTATCATGTTTCAGACTTTCACTTTGTTATTTCAATTAGAAATTTCAAATTAAAAATTGTCATTTCTTTTTCTTATGTGATTGAATATGCAAATACACAGGTAAGACGTGTATTCTTAATGATGTGAATGTATAAGTAACATGTGTGTTTTAACTATGCGAATGCATGAGTAACATGTGTTTTCTTAGTAATGCGAATGTACAAGTAACATGTGTGTTTTTAGTCATGCGAATGCACGGATCACATGTGTGTTCTTAACAATACGAATGCACAAGTAACATATGTTTCTTAACCATATAGATGTACATGTAATATGTGTTATTAATCTTGCAACAAAAAGTATTGCCCCGTGCGTTGTTGATGCACGGGTATCTTGCTAGTTTTACTTATACAACAAGGTTAAAACGTTTATTCAATAGACGACACATGTGGTGATCAATCCGGCGTAATACAGATGTGTGCCTTAATTAATTATTATTATTATTTAAAAAAAGATACAACCCAGTTGAAGTTTGAAGTGCCCTAACATGTGATAAGTTAGGGTACCTATAGCCAGTTATGAATCTAGGATTCAGATGTAGGGTGCAATATATATTAAAAATTAAAATAATTAATTTCTATGTGATTTTATATTTTGAAATTATTGAATGATCAATTCATTTTCAATGTTATTGAGCAATATTCGCTAAATATAAGTTGTTATACAATCATTTATATACTCATATTTCATTCTATTATGCAACCTATTTTTTATAATTTTCATAGCTGAAAAACATCACTTTATAGTTTAATCACTCAAAATAAAAATAAAAGGTTAGCTCTTTTAGGTTAGGTTTAGAAAAGGGACATGATACAACATGATAATATGCGAGGAAAACATGCATAGGATTGGGATGGGTGAATGGGTGAATGGGTGATGGGTCAATTCCACAATTCATATTATTTGTGTGGATTAGTCTCCTATTCTACAAAGAATATACATGACTACTTATAACTAGTGTGTTACATACATCTTACAAGGATGAATTCTCATACGTGCATCTTTTTTACAAAAATATATATAACCAAATACACATGTAAGATTAAGATATAAATTTAATATTCATCGTTAAGGTTTCACCTTGGTTCTTCATTTTCTAGAATGAATGGTACGTAGAGTGGAGTTGTAAAGGTTTCATCTCAAAACCAATTGGTAATAAGAGGAGTACTCAAACATATTTAAATCATTCACGAGATAATGAGGTAGACGGTGTGTGATTTACTTTCCAATAAGAGTACCATGGTCATTATGATCTGCCAATAGCTTCACTAAATAGGTGTGGTGACTATCATCTCATAACAAGAATCTCACAAACTGCTCAAAAAAAGCAAAAGAAAAAATGGTAAAGCAATTTTATCATTTTACTTATAATGAACCTTCTCTACGTTAAAAAGTAAATACCAAATGTTTCATTGTTTTTCATATGCAAAGATACATCAAAAACTATCTTTCAGTAAGTAGGAGGGTTTTAGGAAGGAAAAGGTTAGGTGAATATTATAAATGCTGAAAAGTTAGGGGTCGAAGGCTATAAAATTAGTAAAATGATTAGAAAAAGCTTGTTATAAAACTTAAGCCACTCTAAGCATTTTCAAATTTAATATTTTAGTCGATACTGAGTTTTCAGTTATGTAAACTTGAAATATGTTGTTAAGATAATAATTGTCAACACAAACTCTTAATATATTGTATCCAAGTAGTAATAGTAATATTAATACTGACTATGTTGGATGATTGTGCTATGATCAAAGTCTTAAAGTTAACAATTATGGCGTTGAACGACTATTTCTCTTATACCGTTTCTTTTATGAATCATTTTAAAAACCCAACGGCGCAACAGCATCAACATGAAATAATGCTCTCCTACTAAATACTCATTTTCTTATTGGTACGAGAATTAGTATAAAGATATATCATTTTCTTTCGACATAAGTGTATTGACCTTTCCTGCACAAGTTTCATCTTGTTTTTCCTTCAAAAAGACAAAAACAAAGACAAGCACTATTACAGTTGAAAAAACATTTTTTTTGCACCAAATACGAGAAATGGGCTAACCTTAATGGAACAACCCCATATCTTCAATCAATACTACTAGCTTGGTTAAACAAAGCAAACTTCGTTCACCGCAAGAAAGCATAAGTTTTGTTTTACTTTCTTGAAATCTATAATCTTTTTGGATAAATAACTAATTTCTTCTGATTTCGTGATTGTCTCTCCTAACAAATGTTATTCATAATTAAATATTTAATCTTTTAATTAACCTAAAAATCAAACTGAATTTTACATTACTAGACCAAAAACTTGTTGATAGTCTCCCGTATTTACTTTTTTTTATAAGTCACCCTTTGGGATGATAACAATTAAAAAAGTGGATGGATTGAGGTCTTTAGTAGCATAAGAACCGCCCAAGATGGGAGTGTGTTAATGGGGTCAAGGTGGGTGGACTACACGTGGGTCCATCACCACTCACCACTTAATCATGTCTTCAACAAACAACATCATAATATTCAATGATTCAACCTATGCTCAATCTTTTCTTTTTCCTTTCTCCATCTCTCTACTTTCCATCTTCTCAAACAAATTAATGTTTCCAAAACAAGTGAAGAAAAATATATATTATAAAATGGAGTAGATGATGACTTTTCTCATATCCAGTGGCGGATTTTGACCATAATTTTAGAGGGGGCAGCATTATGATTTATACATAAATAACATATGAAATCATTAGAATATATATAATTTTTTAATGTAAAAATGAGTTATTCTTTCATGTTTAAATTCCCAAGAAATATGATAAAAATATAACATAACAAATCTATGAAGAAATTCCAAATATTCCTAAGCACAAATAATTTTATTATCTCTTATAAACATTATATGTATTTTAAACTCATAAGAATCGAGCATAAAGTTAGTTTTTCAATCCTTTCAAATAGAGAATCAAAATAATGTATGCTTGAGATTGATACAAATATTTTTTTAAGAGAAAAATATATAAAGATAGAAATAACGAAATTAAGAATGTCATACATAGCAATGGAATAACCCAACTAAAATTAATTAATAAAAAAATAGTTCACTAACAAAGAATAACGACGTCCATGACTAAAATTTGATGCAAGAAACAAACAAATCATAAATAATCATGTCATGACTTCATAGGCATATGATAATGTGCCATGAAAAAAGCAATTGAAGAAAACTGATTTATAAAGATCAAATATGACATTTTTAAGGTGAAAAAATAAATGGGTTTGAGTTGAAGAGTTATCTAAAGCAATATTAGGGGAGGGGAATATGTCATGTGATACTAAATAGAGTGAAACTTCATAAAGGGTGAGAGTTTTGAAGAGAATATTGAATTTTTTCTTGTCCAATAAGTTATGTAGAAGTATTATTCTTTGAGAGAAGAATATATGCACTAACAATGTATGAATTTTATACTTTTTCACTTCATCACCTACCATTCATATTCAATCTTTATTAACTCCTTAAAAAAATTAATCTAAATGAACGATGGATGATGTAGTGAATGTGTATAAATTTTTACATTAATAATACATAAATATTACACTCTTATCCTTAAGTTTTGTTGTTAAATTTTAAAATATACAAAAAATAATATCTCTATAATATTTTTTTAAAATATTTGAGGGGGGCAACTGCCCCCACCTGTCCTAGAGAAGATCCTCCCATGCTCATACCCCAATGGAAAAAACAATTTGAAAACACAAGTACTCATTAATTAGTCTATCAATATTTGTACAAAAACATATATTGTCTCACACTATTTATTATTTGAAAACATTAAAAAAATTAGTTTTGAATTTTATTCCAATCATCTATATATCATTTAAATGAGCCAACCCAAATCGAGTTCCACAAAATATTAATAGTTGAATTCTCAATTTCGTCTTCGGCATTAATAATTATTTTTATAACAAGAGAAAAAGCTAATGAAGTAAGATAAATGATGGTTGATGAATATATAAAGAGAGAGAAAAACATGTATTATATTAATATGTGTATATGATTTAAAAGATAGATACAGTCATTATTTTGTGTGTACATTTGTGGCTTTGGCTGCATGTGAACCACTATGCTTTTAATGTTTCTGTGATTTGGGATTCCACCGCAAGCTTTAAAAATGGTGCAAGTCATTTTCATGGGACACTTTTATTTGTTGTGTGCAAGATTCCAAGAAGATTGGTCCAATGCATAGTCCAAACTAAGTTAAAGAGTTTGTCATAATTGTCATACATGTAAGTGTGCTACAATTGCTATTTTTTATTATAAGCTACTGCTATATAACTTTTGATCAACTAAACCACGTTTATTCAACTAATAATAACTCTTGCGTCATTTTGTCAGTGTAGCTGTGTATGCACTTTTAAACTTACTCCTTTTTTCCGATGTTAGCTATCAAACATGTGTTGGCTCAGTCTCCCAAAAGGCCAAAACAATGCCACAAGGGAAATTACGTCTTATTTTGGCTTTTGGCTTTTGATGGACGGTAAGGTATATAGTTAAACCATTTAGAAAACAATTTGCATAATGAAAAGTACTTTATCGTGCTTGCAAAATCACATTGCCATAAATAAATCCCTACTATAACTCGTCTCGAACCCGTTCCCGACAGGTTTAATCATGAACCGAATATCTAATTAGTCAGAGTCTTTTATCTAACCAGTTTTGCATTAAATCGGGTTGACTTAGTCAGTTTAAGTATAATCGGCCGAGTCAATTAAAAAGTATTTTTTTTAAAAAACAACCAAATTGATGTAATCTTTCAATAAAAAACAAGTATTTTTAACTTATTTGTAATTTGTTGGTTTACATTATAACAAAATCTTTATTGTTTAATTAAATTTTAAACTTATTGTATATTTTGTTGTTGTTTAATTAACATGATAATGTTTTTAAGTTTTGAGTATACAATTATTAAATATGTTATATAATATTATGAATTTTTTAGAATTTTTGATGCAAATTAATTTAATCGGTCAAACCATTGACTCACTGGTTGGAATAGTGACTCATTGACCTAGTACCCTACCGAGTCATTGACCAGTCCGAGTTTAATAACACTAAATAAAATGATATTTTATTAAAAAACAAGGATGTTAAAGGATACATTTAGTTTCCTATTTTATTGTTTTATAAAAGTGCCATTTTAAAAAAAAAAATTAATATCAAATTTTCACTTATTCTTCGAATTTATTCCAACAAGGGAGAATAACAACTTGACAGAATTAGGTGTCCTGAATGTTGTCATATTTCATATCTCAAGTTAATTATATATTAGCATATAACTAAAATAAAATTAAAAAAATAATATATTAATTAACTTGAGACATAAAATGAAGTACATTTCGAGACAAAACAACTATGCTTGAAACTCAACCCAAGTAAAGGGTGAGTCCAAATTGGTGATATCCCACTAAAGTTATTTGCAATTTTGCATGGTATAATTGCAAGAAAACCTTACCATTTATAATCATAGTCAAAGAAAATATAATAAGTAACATACTTTAAATTTCAATTTGATTTGTACATTCATTTTTATATAATAGCATAGCCAATCATATCCAAAATAAATATATTTGGTAAACTTTTAACAGGAATAAAAATTTAAAACATGAATTGTTAACTTCCAAGGAGAAAAAATCTCCTAATAATCCACATAGGTACCATTATCTGATTATCAAATTACTAGGTAGTGTATGTATATATTATCAAGCAACCAGCAACGATAGTAACTCCCAAAATAAACAAATTATAAATAAGATAATTTTGGCCAATAAATCATGCTTTCAATTCAATCCATTTCTTTTTCAAATACAAAAATAAAACTGACAAAATCTCTGTGACTATTTTCAACGTAAACGCACCATTTCACAGATTTTAGTGTTTGTTTTGACTTGGAATTGGAATTCATTGAATTATTACGACTCCTTTCATTGTTCATTTATTCAAACCACAACAAACGCCTCTCATATCTCTCACTCGATAGTTTACTCACAAAATCTGCATGCGCTACGTTGTTACTTCCTGCGTTCCACACCTACCATTTCTTTAATATATTTATTATAACATAATAACATATATCTTCATATTATTTCATCCCACCAATAAAATCATCATGATATGTGACATATTTAATTATTACATGTAAAAATATTTCTAAAAACTAAAAAATATATAACATATGTCATTATTCTAGTGGCTAATAAATAACTATCTAATTGTATGACGAGATACAAATAAGAAGATAGAGAAGAAATATAAAGAAACTTGAATCTGAAATCTATAGTGTCATAGTATAAAGTTTCTAACAATGACAATAATATTATTATTGATTTATATTACTTTGTTTTGTTTGAGATTAATAATAGTTAATAAATTATTTGTTCACCGTGTAAAAAACATGATAGGTTTCCTCTTTAAATTTTTCAGTTATTTTTTTCTGTTCAATCCAAATCTATCCATTATTTGTCTCGCTAATATATATTCATTATGCTGACACGTTACAAAAATTTAAAACTGTGTTTATTCATTTCCAACTTTTTCAACAAGCAATTTAATAATAAGCATGTATATGCATGTATATACATATATATAGATATTTATATTTGATTTGATCTAACACCATCCACTATATAGATAGAACTATTTATATATCAATCACCATATAACAGAAATAATTGGTATACCTCTCAAAAACAATAACATCCCCCAATATCACGCCGCTAGACTATGACAAAGAAAGAACTACTATTATCTTCATCAACATCATCTTTCTAACGTTATATATTACTCTCTTTACGTTTCAACTTTAAACTATAATCTCATTTCTTTTCATAGTTGAAGGTGATTTTGAGAGCGAAAAACTTTGGCTTTTTGGCTTTGGTTTGAAGATTCTTATGGCCATTCAAACTCAGTTTTACCACACCAATGGTGGGTCTAGTCCATTTTGTGACAATGGTTTTTATGCCTCTGGGTTTACAGATTCATGTTTCAATCCCCAACAGATACAACATCTACAGCAGCTACAACAATTACACCAATGTTCCCAACAGTCATATAATGAGAGCCACAACAACCTTGTTGATCCAAATCTTCTTGTTTATAATTCAAAAGCTTTGAATCCTCCTAAATCATTTTTTCAGCTAGAAGACATTGATCAGTACATCAGATTACAGGTCAGGTTCATAAACACAAGGTTTTATTTTTTGTACTATCAAATGTATCCTTTTACCCTTTTAGGTAAGTAACTATTCCATAGTTACCCTCCTAACATTTGTCGCTCACAAGAATCGGAGCTTGACCTTTTGGTCATCATGATCTATGTTTCTTATTTATATCCAATTATCCATGTTAAATTAAAAGTTGAGATTTTAACACCTTTTATTTATTTATTTATTATACTTTAATTTATGGGACAGAATGAGAAGTTAAGGTTTGTGCTACAAGAGCTAGTAAAGCAACAAGCATCAGAATTACAGAATAGAGTGGAATCTCATTCGTTAAAACTCCTGAAGCAAAAAGATGAAGAGATTGCAAAGGCTACAAAGAAAAGGGTAGAGTTGGAAGATTTCATAATAAGACTAGAGACAGAGAATCAAGGTTGGGAAAAGATGGCTCAAGAAAACGAAGCAACAGCATTATCCCTATACAAAACATTGGAGGAGATGAAAGAAAAAGCATCCTATAATAACAATGAGATGGTGGTGGCAGATGATGCAGAATCATGGTGTGACGAAAGGAGAAGAGACAAAGAAGAAGGAATAGTAAGAGGAAATAGAACAAGAGTTGAGATGGAACAGATAACAAAGGAAATGATGGTTTGTAAAAGCTGTAATTCTGAGAGGTCGTGCTTTTTGTTCCTTCCATGCAGACACCTTTGTTCATGCAAAACTTGTGATGCATTTCTCAAAGATTGCCCTGTGTGCACAATGCCAAAAAAAGCTAGTATTGAAACTTTAATTTAATAAATTTTCTAAGTTCTTATTCCTGAAAGAAGGAAAAAGTAAATAGTACAAAATCTGCTTAGCTGTTTTGATCTGATCTGCTAGGATAGAGACTCAGATTTATGAGCACAATGCGTTTACTGTTTCTAGGCTTAGCTAGTTTTAAATGCTTTCTTACATCTTTTTGTACTCAGAATACAAAAGAATCTGCTATGGTCACTATCTTTTCCTAGTCCAAGTATGATATCAGTTTCCATTTTTTAGTATTGCTTTTACTTTTTGGACTTTATATTATTCCTTTTTGTTCAAATTTAATTCAATAGTGAATAGTTAAGATTTTTTATTTTATTTATCAGTTTACCTTCAAAATAATGATGATAATTGTGTGCAAAGGAAGTATATAATCGAATAATTTGGATAGTTGTTACTATTTGAGGTAGCAGCACTTTTTTCTTAAAAGATATCTCATTTCATGTCTTGGGTTAATTAAAATGTGATTTTGTTAGAATTTTTGTTTATTTATGTGTCAAAAATTCAAAATATAATAGGCTTGGGAGAGGGAACGAAAATAGATGATAATTGTCACTGAGACAAAGGAAGAGGATGTTGATTAAGAAAAAGATTAAATGTATTATTTTTTTATTAAAATATAATAACCCACAAAAGTAAAAACAACTTTGTCACTATTGTCTCTTGAACAATCCAACTTGAGTCCCACTAATAGAATTAATTGTCTCACTTTTTATATCTTAATTCAAATGAAAAATTGTCACATATTTAAAAATAAAAATAAGCAATATAAAATAACATAAAATTTATATTATTTTATGGAATATGATTGGCTTGGGACATGTGTATAAATTTTTTCGGGTATAAAGGTAGGAGGGTGGGTAACCAGTAATTGGATCAACATAACCATATATAAGAGCAACCATAAGTACTAACTTCACCAATCAACCCATCAGGTTAAGTCATTGGAATTCTGGTAAATTGTTCATGAATTTTACCTCTATCTAATGTTTAGATTCTTTAAAATTTAATGGATATGCAGAAGAGAATTGTTATTTCTAATAATTAAATTATTATGGGTCAAAAACATAGGTGCTTGCATACTCCAGAAATTGAATGCTGCAACATAACATCTTTTGCTGTTATTCCTTAGGAAATTAAATAGAAAGTGCTAATCAACTCAGTCAAGTGTGAACTTCTACTTCAACCTCTATTTATTCATGACAAATGTTAAAGAATGCGCTAAATATATTTTTAGTACATTTAAAATAGTAAATGTGTATAGTAAGTGATGTATTTAATATTTTGAAAATTAAACTATCACGTTTTCCAATTCACATTTTTTTAGTTTGGATTCTTTTGTTTACTTTTTTCGTGCCTATGACATCTTTCCTAATGCATTATTCTTTCTCATTCTTGTGGCTGATTAGATAACTTTCTTTTGAGTAAATGATACTTAACTTATTTCAATATAATCATTCACAGAGAGAATATTATTCTTTCTTCTTCTAAATTTAAGTAAATAATTATTTTGTAGCAATGCCCTTATGCTAAAGAAAGTGAGTAAATATCATAGTAAATGATGATAAATAAAAATAAAGTTTAATGGGTAAAATACAAAATTATATTTTCATTTTGTTTCATATTTTTTTATCTTTTAATTTATGTGTAATTTAAGAAACCATTAAATAATATAAAACTTTGATATAATTTGGTTAAATTAACCCCATTTAATTTATGCGAGAAACTAAATTAAAAGTGAATGAAGAAATATGAGGTAAAATGAGTATCTTTTAAAATAAAATAAAAATATGTATTGAGTTTCTAAAATATTAAAAAACCCTAAATATGAAAAGATGTAAAACTGAATATATATATATATATATATATTATTGTTATTATTTTGGTTTTTTATAGGTATTTTTACACTGGAAGAGATAAAACCAGGTATATGGGGTTGACTCTTTCAGCAAGAATTTTTTCTATCCATAAGACTCGAACTCGAAACTTTACCTAAATGGAATCAAACATATATCACATATATCATTTGAAACAATCCTGGTATATTATTTTTATTTTAAATTAAAGTAAAGATATTTTTGAAAGAAAAAAGCTTAAATAAATTACATGCAGTATCTTTAGTAATGTAGATTTACTAAAAGAACAAAAAAAGAAGAAGAAAAAGAGAAAAGAAGCACCTGGTGATGCCGCTGACTAACACCTCAAGTTGTCGATCATATTCGCAGTTGATTTAACCTCAACTTCTCGATCATATTCGCCATTCACTCTTCTCTTCGTCTTCTCCTTTTTCCACACTCATCGTATCTCTCTCTCTCTCTCTCTCTCTTCGTAATCTCATATTTGTTTATTACTTAATTTCTGTTGTTGTTACCATTTCTTTTTTATATTGTGGACAAATCTCTTCCATTTTCTAGCGTTTTAGGATTAACCGTTCTTTATTCGCTTCTGAACTCACTTTTCAATTCCATCACATCTCGATTAGGGATAGGGAGAAACTTTTTGGATTTCGCATCGATTTCAGATTTCTCGTCTGCTAAATAATTTTCAAAATATTTATCAGAAACTGCGATTTGGAATGTTAACTTATTGGATTAAACATTGTGGAGAGGACAATCATCGTTTTCGAAATTTATGGCACGGTCCCGTTTTACTTGGTCCTATTTGAGATAATAAACTGAGAAATTTCATTATCAGGTTTTGGTATGTGGTTCTATTCTATCAGATAATTATGTTTCCTTTTCTGATAGATATGCGTTGTTAGATAGGTAGATGATTGTCAACTTCTTAATGCATGTTTTTATGGTTATATGTGAATGAGGTGGAAGTGCCCATGTTAGTTAATGGAAACTTTGTGTGCAGGCGAATATTTGATTGGGGATCCTATACTTGTTAGTGAAGTTTTATAATACAAAGAAGCTTTAATGGCCAAGAAACCTGGACCAAGACTCAGTAAATTATCTGTGTACCTTTACATTCCTAATATCATAGGTAAGTATTTAATTCATAATTATGCTTGGATGATATTTTATTCCCTGATGTTTACTTATGCATGTAGAAACAGTGCTGTTCTAAGGCTTACTTTGTTCATAAAAATAAGCATTATTGGATACAACTTCAATAAAAGAACAGATTAAATCAGGAAAAAGTTTCCTGGCCATCTTTTCCTCATTTGGTCTTTAGTAAACATGAGTACTTGACAATGGAACAGTGAAATGTAGGTGTAATTGGTTATCTAGGTTGCAAACTTCCTACTCTCTATCTGTATAATGTTTTTAGAGTAGTATTGTCTACACAAAATTCAGTACCCCTTAGACTGTTTACTGGATTGTACCACGTGTTTGCCGCTGATGTTTTAATCAAAAGGAATCCACTCAAGGGTACTAGTATAATATTGTGTATTTTTTGGATTCATTAAGAGATTTCATTCAAATCTAAGTTCTTCGTTAGTAATTCTCCAGGAGTACACGGTATTGACCAGTGTGGTGATGATGCAGGATACATCCGGGTTCTTTTAAACTGTATTGCCTTCTACCTATGCTTTACAAATAAAATATTGTTCTCTGTTCTCTATTTTTTCAGGTGGGTCACAATTTATGAGTTTATTTTTTTCTTGTTTTGAACTATTTGTTCTTTAATGTTAAAAGATGGGGACATAATTTGGCTAATTTTCTGTTGGCAGCTTTGTATGTGATGCTGTGGATGGCTGGGCTGCTCGCAAATTCAATCAAGGTATAAACTCTCCCGTAGAGGTCATAGTGTCAGCTTATCTGTTCAAGAATCTGCTTTGATACTTATTTGAGAAGCATTTACCATTTGAATTTCTGGTCCATGTACAAGGCAAGTCTTAGTACTAACTTCCAATGTTTAGGATGATTTGTTTCACCCGCATGAGTGCATTCTGTCGACCTTTTGACATTCTCTTAGAATATACTGGGTAAACAGGTATTAAATAAGAAAACAGAAGGCTAATATGATTCATGTGCTAATGAGGATTGGCTCAACTAATATGATCAAATAGTGTTGATTATCAGGTATTGGGTTTGAATCTTGTTGGTGGTATTTCATTGCTAGGTCATGTGTAAGTACCATTGTAAGGTCTTATTGAGCTCATGCCCTGACCTTGGAATGGGGCAACCTTTGCTCTCCCTAAACTTTTATTACAGAAAGAATTTAATTATTCCATATAGGGGGTGAGCCTCGACACAATGCTAAGGTTGTTGCTTAGTAACTGAGGTCACAAGTTCAAATTCGAAAAGCAGTGTCTCGACTTGCAGGGCAAGGCTGCGTATATCTATCCTCCGTAGACCCCACTAGGTGGGAGCCTCGTGCACTAGACCACCATTTTTAATGTAATTAATTCATATAATAAACAAAATTAATAATCCAGTGTTTTTGTTTTGTATTCTTACTTTCTTGATTCAGTGTCAACCTTTGGAGCTGTTCTGGACATGGTAACAGACAGGTCATTTTCTATCCTCTCCTTTTCTGTGCATGCAAGCCAAAGAAATGTGTTGATTGTTGCCTGCTATAACACTTTATATTGTTTGATTCTTATGTGCTTTGAATTGATGTGGCTTCCTTAATGCCAGAATTAGCACCGCTTGTCTACTTGTAGTTCTTTCACAAGTGTACAGGTAAGATTTTTATCCTTTAAACCTGTTCATTATTTGCTGTAATTATAAGCTTGTACCTGACTTTTGGACTGAACTGTGTGAAGGCCTGGCCTGGTTTTCTTGTCATTGTTGGCCTTAGATATTGCCAGCCACTGGCTACAGATGTACAGGTAATATATGTCAACTTTGTTTTTTTCCTCCTCTAACTCTAATTGTATGATTCTGCAGTTATTGGGTTTGGTCTTCATGAAATTCTTTTGCTGGATTTTTTACTTTAAATGTAGCACTTTCTTGCGGGGCAAGGCTAGTCATAAAGATGTAAAAGACAGCACTAACTGGCTTTTCAAGGCTTATTATGGAAATAGGATATTTATGGCCTACTGTTGTGTCTCATGTGAGGTAATTGCTATCAATCTTTTCTGAAAATACTTTAACTAAATATAATGTTCTTTTGTTCACATCCTTTATATTCTACAGGTTCTTTACCTAATCCTGTTTTATCTTGTGGAGAATCAAACAGAGAACTTGATGGATGTAAGTGGCTAAGTGTTCTCTATATGTTTCAGCTATTAAATTATCTAAGATTTCTAGAAGGTTATTTCAGATCACCTTATTGTGTCAGCTGTTTGACTTCAGGTTCTAACAATTAATTTGCAAAAGATATCAATACTTTCTGTCCTCATTGCTACAAGTTTATTTGGATGGGCAATCAAGCAAGTTATAAATATTATTCAGGTTCGTACATAGTATACTTGTGCATGATATTTTAGATGTACATAGTATACTTGTGACCACCACCACCTCCTCTAAAGAACATGATGTGGAAAAAAACAGCAGCAACATATAAAAATATGACGTCCAAAGAAAATAGTGTGGCTCTAAATTTGTGGATTTTTTAAAATTTGGAATACTCATCCTGCTAATATTTCAGATTTTCTTCTTGTTTTAACTGTCATATCTAAAAAAATATTTACAAGTCAGTACAAAACTTTATGAACTGTACTCTATTGAATACACTATTATGTCACCAATGGTGTCATTGGTTTAATCTGCAGAATTATTGAAGTCATATATAGGATTGAGAGTTGGGCACTTTAATTGCCAATTGTTCAGCAAATTTTGAAACTAGCAAGTTATGTTGTTCCTCAGTGAACTCTTGCTTGACTTTGGTTACATTTTTTAAAAGTAAGACAGTAAAAACTTTATGTAATAACTTGATAATTGATTTAAATAGTTTTGTTCTTTAGATTCTAGCCATATGAAGTGTTGGAATTAATTAATTCTTTACATTCTTGAATTTTGATCTGCCTTAATACCCCTGTTGTTTCAGATGAAGACAGCAGCAGATGTGTGTGTGCTTCATGACATTGACAAGAAACACAAACAGTGATGTATCTTACATGACATGACCATGAATCTTTTGCCTTCGGCATTTAGTATCAAGTTTTGAGCTCTAACAGTAACACTAATACAAAATCGGTAGCTTTAGATGGCAATTGGACTCAAATTGTTCACTTTTCTATCATTTGTGATGAAAGACGTACAACAATGCTGAATTAAAGAGCCTAACTGTCCCTATTGTAAGCATATTCTTGGTAATGTTGAGAGAACATGCTTAGGACAAAAGTTATGTGTTCTCTTCTGTGTTTGTTGTGCTCTTCTTTCGTTGAGGTATTACACTATCTCCAACCATGTACCTTCGAGCATTGCATTTTTCTATTTATTACTTGAAGTAGTTTTTAATTCAACCATGCAACTCTTAATTTTTTTTATCAATCATCATAAGTTATCAGATGTTTTTATATTCAGTTGACATGATATTTTACTTAAAATATTACCAATAATGTAAAAGGATATTATTAAGAAAAAAATGATGGTTCAATGCATGAAACTTCTACTTAGTAAGGTCTAAGGATAGTAGATATCCAAAACCTTACCCCACAAGCACAAGTTATTTCAAGGATTTAAACTTGTGATCATGATCACTAAGTAACATTATCATTGTGCCATAAAAAATATATTATGAATTTACTTTATTTCTACTAGCGTGTTGACATGCACTATCCGTTTTCCTATTGTTTGTAATGTATAGTTTGTATTTTATAAATTCAAATATAATTTTTTGCGCTAAATTTACGGTTGAATTTATTCAATTGGTCTAATATTCAATTTTTTAAATACACTTTTAAAATAAGAAAATAATATTATATGGTTTTTTTGGTAGAAATAAAAAGATATTGAGGGCAAAATAGGAAAACACAAATTACACCATGATGGGTGATTATTTTGTGTTTTCCCTTCATTAATAGTATAGATAATGTACCATAAAAAATTCATTTTATAATTAACTTTGAGTCCATACTATCCGCAAGTAGAAGTTGTATGAACTTGCATATGCTTCATCAAAAAATGTGCCTCTCCGACTATGTTCTATAACTAAAGAAGTAACGAAATTTAAATGCATCTTAAAGAGCCTACTTAAAGGCCCCTCCAACACGAGCTTTACAAGCAAAAACCATGACAGAGTGACATGATGCAATAATGTTATTACTTCTGCCACTTGTATGACTTGATGAAACACTCTTATGGACGAATCCAATTACATACTACTGTGTAAATTTCAAGGATAAACACACTACTCGTAATGCAAAATCAATTTGAAATCCAACAATAAAAGAGCTAAGTAGTGTTCTGATGCAATAATTTTGCATGGATGATGAACTTGCCCCAGAACCATGTTCATAATAAAGGTTCCTTCCTGCTTTAAAGATGTGTTAGAACAGGCTAAACCCGAAAAAAGGGCTAATGAGGATGGCAAGTCCGAGGGCTATTGCAATAAGAGAAGAAGCCCAAGTGAGTTTCTCAGTTATTCTAGGTACTCTATCCTTTAGTGCCTCGCTACATGAACCTATAAATACTGTATAGCTCCCCATTGCAAATACAGTTCCAAGTAAGAACATGATGAGAAATGCAGCACCAGCTAATCTAGACGGTAAAGCAAGGGCAGGCAACACCATCATTAACGCATCCGGTTGCAGTCCATGGACAATTCCAGTGGCAAAAGTAGCAAAGCCAATCTTCTTCTTTCCCACTAAAGGATTATCAGGTGAATCATAGACACTCACATCACACTCACCATTTTCTAAGGCAACACATGCGGCAGGCACTTCTGAAGCTTCCTTAATTCCCATAGCACCAATTACTAGCAGGGTAAGGCCAACCACTCTGGTGCCCCAAGTTCGGAAGATTTCAATGTGAAGTCGATCCTTTAGGAGCAAAAACATTAAGCCAAAGATAACCTGTCCAGCATCATGACCGCAACCCCAAAGTGCTCCAACAGCAGCACTCTCCATTCGGTTACGACCAATTGACAATGGAGCTAAAGCTGCAAGGTGGTCAGGCCCTGATAGTGTGTGCAAACAACCAGCAAAGAAACCAGCACAAGCACTACTTAGGAGCTCAGTGCGGATTAACCTTCCACCAACTGCAGCAGCTGGAAAGGACGCAAAAGCTGCTGGTGCAAAACCCGGTTGGATTAAGAGCATAACCAGACCAGCAAGTATTACAAATGTCCGAGCTGTTATTGCCTGAGAAAAAAAGAACAAGTGATATTTTTAAGATATATTTAAACACTTGGATGTTTAAAATGTGCTTTATCACAAAATTGCAGCACACATAAATCTATATAAGCTCTAGGGACAAAAGACTACACATACACCAGCCTGGTTGACATATTAATAAAAGGTCTTCTAGTATTCATAAGCCTACCCATATATGTATTGATAAAAAGCCATAGTGGGGTCTTGGAGGGTATATGTATGCAGCCTTACCCTCGTATGCAAAGAGACCGTTTTCAGGATTTGAACCTGACCTCTAAGTCACAATGTAAGCAACGTTAAAGTTGCACTGAGGCTCACCTTATACATATTGATATTTACAAAAACATATGTTGGTTTACTTTTCAAAATTAAACATTGCTTAAAGTTTGACTAACAGCATTGGGACAAATCGACAAAGGCTCAATATCACTCTTTACTCTCAATTCTTCAACTTAATATCAATGGCCTTTGCTCAGGTCAGCTTCCCCCCTCTCTCTCACCCTCACACACACATTTGCACTGGGTTTTTTGCTCGCTATAATGTGTTTCTATGCGCGTGATTATGTGGTGAAGGAAGACTCCAACGGATATATGGATCTAGGTCACCATGGTAAAGTGGGCATTTCCATCGCTGAGTGTTTTTGTAGATAGTTTCTCAGACAGTTTAAGGGCATGGGGATTTAATAGAGTCAAAAGATAGTAAGGTTCTATACATATGCCCTATCTCAAGGCATTTTTTTAGACTAGGACTCTGTTTTTTCCTCTTTTCGGATGGTAAATATTTCTTGAACATGGAGTGTGAATCAAACATGGAATACATGAATGAAACCAGCGACAATACCTCATTCACGAGTCCACTTTGAAATGTATTCACATTACATCCTTAACTTCTATGCCACATTTTAATTGGTTCTGTTCTTTATCCTAATCCCCACTAAGATCTTCCTTACTCTTTATAGGCCCTTCTTTGTAATTACCACATAACTAGTACACAACCAGTTGCCTCACCCAAATGGCCACAACTGACAAAATCACAACATGGTACATCAAAGTCAAAAACATAATTCATAAGCAGCACCAGAATGTTTCAGCACAAGAATCTTCACCATTCAGATTACAATAGATTTGTGCACGCATACATCACAGATCCTAAATCGTTTCGGTAAAGTTACTGCTAGCAAATCATTTTAGAAACGAAAAACAACTTTCATAAAATACTTTGCTAAAGAGTAACAGAATCAAACATCTTCACTGAATTTCTAAACCAGCATAATACTGACAAGTAACCATTATACGGATTCCCTATAGAGAGTAATGACAATAGAAGATACTCTAATTCAAATTGGAATGAATACAAATAAGGGTATTCTTCACGGCACTGTTTAAGATACGGAACATCACAAACTTTAAAACATGTAAACATAATCAAATACATAAAAACGAAATGCAGAAATGATAAGATAAAAAAGCACGTACCTTTGGTTTGTTGAGATCATGGGTAGTGACGTGATTAGTGTATTGGGTATTGGGTATGGAGCTGTCAGACAAAAGGGGTGAAGATAAATGATTGGGTCGCAAGGGTAAAGCGCAAAAGGGAGCAGAAGAGGAAAATGGAGAAGGGTTTTCATGGTTGCAGGAAATAGAGGTGGCACGGTTGAAAAGGGAAGAAGATGAGTGGAAAAAATTGAATCTTGGAAAGTGAGGAAGAGTAGTGTGGGTGGGGAAAGTAAAGGGTTTGAGATTGGTGTGAAGAGAAGGGGAAGAAGATAGAAGCCTATCCATGGCTTCTTCTGTATGCAAATGGGGAAAACAAAACAAAGGGTATCAGATAAACTCTAACTCAAACAAAACAATGTCAAACTAGTAAAATAATCACTTTCTAATGTACATGTATCTTTTTTGGTAGAATTGTCATTACAATATTTATCATTTATTTTCAATCAACTTTTAAATAAAAGTAATAATGCAAATAAATAAATGAATTATATATGATAATGTATAAATGGTTCCAATAGCAGTTGGACACCATAAAGTAGTTGTGAGTTAGGCTAAGCCAATTGCTGAAAGCTACTAGTTCCCAACAATATGTTAGGAAAATAAAAGGTTCCACATGCCATGACATGGTTGTATGAATAGGGATACAGAGCGCCTCTATCAATTGTTTTAAGGCCAATTTTTTTTTTACATATAGTAAGAATTTAATATATTAATTTTTTTGGTATATCAAATATATTTTTTTACTTTTTTTGATAATGAATTAATCTCTCAGGATTTGTGGTTGTTTGTTTCTCTTAACAAGTGTTGTTATCGGGAATTGAACCATCAACCTTAGACATCATGTGGAGCCTCACAGATTTATACTGTTAGACCAACACATGTTGGTATACTAATTTTATTTAAATCACAATATTCAAATTTTCTATTAATTTTATTTATCAATATTTTTATACATTCAAAATATATGTTAGATTTTTTTTTAAAATTTTTACATAATTTTATTTAGATTGTTCAATACAAATACACTTGGGAAAAAATCAATTACTTTTTAATGTCAAATTATGTCATCCATTTTTTATTTAACCATAGAGATTTACTGTACCAATTCTTTTGATATCTTATCTCTATCCAATCAAAATAAGAAAACCATCTGGATGGATAAGTGATCTCCATGCTCTACCTAAACAAATT
The DNA here is from genome assembly GCF_001865875.1 of Lupinus angustifolius. Classification (NCBI taxonomy): domain Eukaryota; kingdom Viridiplantae; phylum Streptophyta; class Magnoliopsida; order Fabales; family Fabaceae; genus Lupinus; species Lupinus angustifolius. The sequence continues at coordinate 688,017 of NC_032015.1, forward strand.
TTAATTGGACAGACATATAAATTAAAGGACAAAACTTATAAAGTAATTAGATAGACACATAAATAATGTCTAAAAAACTATCTACTCATGTCTCTAACCAATAGTATTTCCTAAAATAATATAAAATATTAATTTTGTTTTTTATAAATCAATTTTTAATTAAGTAACACGTTGATACACTATTACCACTCCTTCAATACTCACTGAACCAACTTTCATCACTAACTAGTACATGTTTTATAAGGCTAATAACAGCCCTTAGAATGGATCTATCTCATTATCGGCTACTTTGAACCCATTATTTCCTAATATGCTTCTTTTGTGAATGGAAATGGATTTCCCTCAGAAATGGGAAGTTCCATTCTTAAAGGATCACATTTATGTACTGATATTTCTCTACAAAGTGCAGGTAACTACATCAAAGAAAATAGGAGTTTATCTTATCATACAAACACTTCGCAAGAGCTTATCAACTTATCATACAATTGTTCCTTCAACAGTAAATGGATTGGTACAAAACATTTATACAACTTTGTTGTATTTGTCAAAAAAGTTGAAGGAAAAACCCAAACAGATAGGGAGAAAAAAAAAATGAATTCAGTAATTACAAATATATGAATTCAAGAGGCACTGAGTTGAGAGGTAAGAGTGATGAATGCATCTTCTTTGCAAAGAATGGTGAGAGCTCCCATTGAATGATTGAAGCCAAACTCTTCCTCAGTGTGGTTTAGCAATTTAAGGAATGAAGGATGGTTCAAGTATGATATTGGAACCACAAACCTCTTCTTTTGGAACTCTCCAACATATACTGCTACATGTCCCTTTGGAACATTGCACTTATTTCTACTATGAACATTCTGTGATGTGGATTTCAATATCTGTTTTGCATGAAGCATCATAAATGGCAAACGAATACCCATTATATATATATGATCTGGGCTTTAACTTAATAGATATATAAAAAGGAAAGTTTGAAAAAGGTTACAAATTTATTGTTATAGAAAGCACTATAGATATTGTATTTATAGCATCAAAGCACAGGGTGGAAAACCAGTCACATGGCTTTGCTCACTCTACTTCAAAATCCAAACACTGCTATTTATGATTCCAGCTTGGTTTCATTGTACTAATCCTACTCTTGTCACAGTCCACTACTCCAATAATTGTAACAGAGACAGGGCTATTCAGTGTGGAAAACAGTGTGCCGTACGTTGAAAAGGGAAAAAATGGGTTGGATTGAAAAAAAAAATTAAAGTTAAAATTGTAATTATTAAATATTTTATTGGTCAGTCATACTTTTTGATATATAGAATGACATAAAACTGTACACAACAGATGTGCTCCCAACGAAATATATGTCCGTAAATGGGGAGCACATTTGTTGTCCCATATTTTGTACCACTTAATATACCATGTATTTAAAATTGATCAAAGAAATATTTAATAATTAAATTTTAACTTAAATATATACTCATAAGATATAGAATAGCACAAAATGTGAGACATCAGATATATACCCCACGAAAATTGTTGCTCCCTTAAAGTTTAAAGAAACAAATGCTAATGTCAACTTCTCATACGGACCGTACCACATGTTCACATGCCTTGTCTTTATGAAATAGAATGGATAATGAATCATGATAATGCATATTCGGTCTCAAACAACTCAATAATTTCTCATACTTTCGGACCTAATCTAAAATTGTAATATAACTAGACTAGTTCTAACTTGAGTTAGTTGTTTTCAAGATCTGGTTAAGATTCTTCCCATGTGTTTTTCAGGCCCCAATAAGATTTTCTCATCCATTCTCTGTGACACTAGATTAGGGTGATAATTTAGAGGAGTATGAAACTGAAGCTTAATAATAAGAAATAACAATTTGAAGAGTCTGAAATTGAATCTCAATTAATAAAAAAATGTTAATATGATAGAGTTCGAACTTTGAAGAGGCATACCTATAAAAATACCCCGAAAACTAGTACTTCATAACCTTCTTTTCGTATGAGTTATTTAATATGTATACACTGAAGTGAAAGTGTGTTTTATACTGTCAGCAAATTATCTATTTGATTTATTAAACACCATTGATTCCCAAACAAAAATAATACAAATTAATGATGAATAATGTGTGCTTATAATGTAAAAAAATTACACTGTCTCTCCATATATTTTAAACTCTTAATATATTTGCTACCTCACCTCAGAGTGAATGATGTTCTTAATGGGAAAGCATTAGAAATTTTAGGAGTTTTATATTGTATAATGTAACTCATTATTAATCATTCATTTTCTGGTGTTTTCAAACATAAGATTTATTTATCAAAAAATTTAATATTAAATAACGTTAGCATTTCACAATGATTTAATTTGCGTGTGACAGCTAATACAATATTAAGAGATATAATAGAAATTATAAGAATGAGTGTTAATAATTATTTTGGCATAATGAACACAAGAGTATAAATGGATTAATAAAAATGGAATATAAACACAACAGTACAAATGATCACATAGATTGATATGAATGGAATATATATTACATACATTCTTTTGCCAATCTCTTTCATGGTTCTAATAATGTAAGATTTACTAATTCCACGTTGTATTAGACTAAGGTTAAATGTTTAATTCATTAGAGTGACATTTATTTAGAGAGTTGGACATGTATCTTAAAATAGATTAATTCTTTAGCATTAGAAGTAAGAAATATCATTTGTTATATACAAAAAATTTCTTCAGATGAGGTCCAAAGTAACTATGATAGCCGCTACATTACTTTACTCTTCTACTAAAAACATGATAAATGAAGAGTGAATACACAACAATTCATGATCAATTTGCATGTCACTTCTTCTATACACGAAATAGAAACAAAATTTGGTAACGAGACCCTTATGAAGTTGTGAAACTATAATAATAGGCATTAATTGAAATGAGAAGTGAGATTAACAAAATGATCAATGGGGCATGGAATCACAACATTGCCCATTCGGTACTCAAAACCAAACTCTTCCTCAGCTTTACTCAACAAATCCTGGAACATTGGCTGCTTCAAGTAAGATATAGGGACCACAAATCGCTTTCTATACTCATTTTCATCTCCCACATACACTGCAAAATGCCCTTTTGGGACATTAAAAATGTTATTAGAACCACTTTGCCCTGAAAATTGATATTGCTTTGACGATTGATGAGACCTCAGACGTAGAATTTGCTTTGCATGGTGAACCATCTCTGGAAGTAGACGAATACCCATTTTCAACTTTATTATTGTGATTGTAAAAACTCAAAAACAAGACATGTTGTATCAAATTCTGAACCACTAGAGTTTATATATAGGTAACCAAAGGAAAATAATATTATATGCTACATATAAGATGAATAAGGTATGGTGTTTATTATTACTATAATTGTTGATGATAAAACTTGAGCATGTTGTGCATTGGTACTGACATTATAGAATTTAGCGATGTCACATGCCCAAGTTGGTATTCTACTAATTGCCCACCGGTTTTAACAGGTAGAACCCTGTTTTCTCTCATGTTTCATGAGTTGGCAAGTTCTCATGTCATATTGTGATTGGTTAGAAATGTTTATGTGGTTTATTTCTTGTCATTCTAATTTTATCTTTTCGACACTTTCTATCAGTATCTTCAAAATTCACCTTTGTCCTCTCTACACTTGATTTAGCTTGTGTGTGTCTATTTAATATCTATTTCAAGATGAGTTTAAAATCTGGGGCATTCACATGGTAAAGTATTTTATAATATCAGTATATTATACATTATTGATTTGTAGTACTTTTGTTTGAAAGTTAATAATAATTAATATATGAATGATGGAAATTCGCTAACAATATAAAAAATACTTACATTGTCCGTGTATACATATTAAGTCCTTTCAACATATTCATAGATTGTTTCTAGAGACTTATATATTAATTTGCCAAACATATTACCAAGATAAGTATACAAAATATAAGGAAAAATAATTTTATTTTATTATATAACTAAGAAATCTATGAAGATTTAACAGTTTGTTAAGTTATAAATACTTACTATTAGGATATTTCTAATATATACCATAAAGCATACGTCAAGAATACTTAAAAATAAGTTAATTTATATGTGGAAATTATTTGTTTTTTATTTAGGAATGTGATATTTTCAGTTTTTCAATAATCACTTACTATTTCTGTTGTCTTTAACAGTTTAACATGTGCCCTTTTGGCTTTTGTACATAAAGTAATCATTTATTGTTACTATTGTCCTTATTATTTGTTTTTTTCGTGCTGAACCTATCATCTGCTTCTTTTTAATCTATTCTGTATATGATGGAGGATGGCCACCTTTAATAATGTCCAAGTGGCCTTTCATGATTGTATATCATCACTAGTTCGGACAAATGTTTATTATCTTAAATCATGTCTTATATCAATAAAAATATATTATATTAATTAAAATGTAGATGCTAACCAACATGCTTTACATTTTGGCAATACAAACATAACATTCATTGGTGGAGATCACATATCTCACACGGTGTCACATGTCTCATAAGTGCATACATTTGTTTTTGTCATTCAGAAGTCATTTTCCTTGCTCCTCAAACATATTGGTAACTGGTCCAACAATAAAGATATAAAAACAATTGAAACACGCCCAGTGGGACTCGAACCCACAATCGCTTGATTAGAAGTCAAGCGCCTTATCCATTAGGCCATGGGCGCCTTTTGATAACATTGAAAAACATAAATACCATTATTACTACTCATGACCCTAATAAACAATTGGTATAGCTAAATACGTTAATGGTTTGACCAAAGTCAATATTTCGAAAAATATCATTTTGCTTGAATTCAATTAGGAAGATTTTATATGCATTTTTTTTGGAGAAATCGCTTGGGAGGCTATTTGATAGTGAGGAATCTCAAGTACAAAATGTTTTTATATTGAAGAGACCAACTTTTGGTGCTCCTATATATCCAACTTGGTAAATAAAAATAACCAACGTCCAATGAGACATTTTGTTGAAACCAACTCTATCTTTTGAACTATTGATTAAGACAAGAAGTTAGAGTAATGAAGTAATTTTCACTGCATGGGATTGTGAGACCTCCCATTGAATGATTGAATCCAAATTCTTCTTCAGCCCAATCCAACAAATCTTTGAATAAAGGGTGATTCAAGTAAGATATTGGAATCACAAACCTCTTATGATTCTCTCCAACATACACAGCCAAGTGTCCTTTTGGAACATCACCAATGCCTGAAGCCATTCTTATTCTTTGTGAAAGACTTCTCTGAAGTTTCTGTGTTGCATGAGCTATCCTGTTACCAGTCTTCATCATGGAGAGTACTAGAAAATGAAGTATAAAGTTATGAAAAGAGAGAAAATCTTCAATGGTTGAGGTGGTGAATACTTGGTGTTTGAATTGCTATCTTTAGATACTAAATATATAAGGAATATATTAAGAGAATAAATTATCTCGAGATAAGTTATTTCATCCGACCACTAAAATTATGACATTTGTAATATTTTCTTAGTTTTTCAAAATATCTATGTAGAAAATGATTTAATAAGACATATGTCATAATTTTAATAATTGGAGAATATAACTTAGCTCGTGTTATGATGAGATACTTTATTCTCGTGTATTTAACCTAGCCACTAGCTAAGTTGCTTGAACATTATGAAGAATGTTTAAAAACATATGAGATGATGGACTTGGGGTAGGTTCACATGACAATGCCTAATGTTGACCAAAACATGAGGTCCCACTTTCTTTTGGAGCCAAAAGAAAAGAGTGGTGCTAGTTAAAAGTTATATTACATAATGACCTATTTGATGTCATGGTTCTTGCTTGTTTCATTGAACTAATAATGTCATGACCTTTTTTTTGCTAGGCATGTTCTTGTCATAAAATGGTAACATGAATGGGGAAAAATGTTGCATGGGTCTTGCTATTAAAAGGAGTTTTGAATTTAGACTGGTGCTCTTTACAGGTATATTTTCTTGTCATAACTTGACAACCAATGTCGTGATAATAGGTATGCCTATGTTTATTTGTTCAGATAAGGATTGTGTGAAACTAAATTAATTAATAATGTCAATCACATACATTGGCTTTGTTAAAGGATATGTTGTCAGATAAATTAGAATGTTTTGGTCAGTTAGTTAATCTTCTTTTCAGCCTATATATCCTACTGAAGTCCAATAATACAGTGAATGCATTAGAAAAATGAAAACAGAAAGCATTGTCCATGTGATAGCATCAAGATGCTTTCAACACAACATGTGAAATACTCAAACTTACTAATCCACATATTATATATAGGAATGCATGGCTAGTGGAAAAACTTATGTAAGAAAGTCATGTTGTTCAAGATTTGGTGTTGGCAGATTAATACATATTTTGTATCAATTTCCCTCAATTATATCGTGGAAGCTATTCAAAATTTCATGCATTTCCATTAATATTTTTGTACTATAATTTTTTCTGTATTGTCATGCATTCATTGTATTAATTTCATTAAAAAATCAATAGTTAACTTACTTATTATATTAGCATTTTATAAAAACGCCTATAAAAATATTACAAATAGAGAAGGAGATTAGTAGTTTGTTCCTAATTCCTATCAACATGTATAAGCAAATTTGGTATGCTTTAATAAGACGGCCAATTCTTTCTATAGTCTAAACAGTGTTGATTAATATAACATAAGGTCTGGTGTATTCCGTCCATTACAAATATTGGGCACAATACATATCTAGTCTCAATCAAGAACCTAGTTCTTGGCAATGGTTTGAGCCACAGAAGACAGAACCATGTGTTCTACCAAACTCTAATAATGTCTAACCAATCTCAATGCCTTTACCCACACACCTTTTATTCTAGTTTCTAGATTTTATTTCATACAAAAACTACTTTTTCTCTACATATAGACATGTAATGTAATATCCTAAAGTTTCTGCTAAATTTTCCAAAGGTTATTTTGCAGTCTATGTTGGAGAAAGAGCAAAAAAAGAGTTTTGTGGTTCCTATATCATACTTGCATGAACCTGCTTTTCAACACTTCACAATTACAGCTTTGGAACCACACAATATTAAAACAATAGCTTGAGAGCACAAGTAACGAGTTTATATGGCCATGACCATTTCAGATGGACCAGGACCAAAGGTTTCAGGCCATTCTTGCTGTTGAAGACGTGTGCATAGGTGAAACCTAATGTGTATTCATGCATTGTGCTTTAGACATCTCAAATCTCAAGTACATCTGCAACTAATATATATCAGAGACAAAATGAGAAATTTGTAAATCTTGAGCAAAATCTGATACATAGCTCTAAGACATAATGTCATGTAGAGAACCAACGTTGAATACTTGAGTGTTGAGTCATGATATGGAGACTCTTCATGTGAATAAAATTTATCTACATCTTCAGATAAAACCTTGACAATTCTATTTTGGGATTCTAACTTTATAAATATTTTGGGATGATAATTTATTGCATGAACATTTGATTTACGGACCAAGAGCCCAATGCTTGGCTTTGATGTAACTTGTTCTTTTTTTCTCTAAACTTATACTTCTTACATCTTATAGTCACAGCTTCTTTTATCTAAAAGGAGAAGGCAGAGAAAAGCATTGATTCTTGGAATTCTTGATTTCAAGATCATATTCATGCTGCTGCTCTTTGATTCTAATGGAAAGACTGTGGTAAAATTAATTATCTAGTGTTACATGGTTACCAGAATTATTTTCATGCATACTTCTTTTTGAAGATTTTCTTGCATACGTAAATGCACAATAGAAGGTAATATATAGATGAAGAGAAGGCTTTGGAAAATCCTTTGGTATACATAATTGATAAAGTTCTATTCAAATGGGTTCTAGTGACAAACGTAGGTGTCAAGAATCACATGGGATTGAGCAAAATGATATCCACTTGAAAATTAATACCAAAGAAACTGTAATTGTCAAAACATTATAGTAGCTGGCTGAATTTTGTTGTTGAAGACAAGCTTGAGACATCTCAATTGTCATGTAATATACTTTGTAATCAAGAAACTGATAGCATGCGTACCTTAAGCATTTAGATAAGATAAGGCCAATAAATTGTTGGCACTAGGCACTTAATATTGAACAACACCTAATAATCAGAAAAGTTTTGGGTCGAAATGTGGGTCTAATTGCATTATACAAGAGACTTTGCTATCTAGATCTGTTTCTTGCAGGGCCACCTTATAGATTGTCTCCTTAGAATTGAATGTCTCCTTATAGTAGTTTGAATGTTTTCTTCACCATCATACATATTAAATGGTGCCACATTGGTCTTCAAACAATAAGCGTTTGCTAATTAAATTGTTCTCTTGACTTTTAATTTGTGCAGTTAACTTTTTAGTTGTGTTTTTCTTCAAATGTTTAAATTTATCTCAAGTGGCTCTTGATCTAACCATCTAGTGTACAAAATATACATAAGAAATATGATAGTAATTGAGGTACTAAATATGCTTGTTCTCAAGACATGCATTGACAAACTATATAGTAGGGATGAGACAAGGTCCTTTTCAGGTATATGTATCCACTTCTAAGGTGGGGATATCTTCAGGACTTGTCTTAATGGGAAATCCAACTTCTACCTGGTTTATTTGTAACTCTACTAGGATGATCATGTTTTTGTCATCACTTTTAAAACTTTGAGTGGTAGTGGTACAATGAGCAGAACAAAACTACCAAGTAGTTACAAACCATAAATGTGACCAATGAAGGCCCTGTGGGCTATGGTACTTCTTCATTTAGTACTTTTGGAATAACCTAAAGTAGACCTGGTCCTCTTATGGCACTGTCCTTGGAGACAGGTATTGCATTTGCTGCCCAGTGCAAGAGGCTTTTAGGAAGGGTATATGTACGCAACTTTATCCCCTGCAAGTATGTTTTCAGGAATTGAACTTATAACCTCATAATTACTACGTAACATCCTTATGGTTCGCCTATAAATAATAATTTGATTCCAAACTTTTGCAGCAAAAACCAAAGGGAATTTACAAAGGTAATCCAGGACCGTCTACAAAACACCAAACTCAACCGATGATTTTAAAAAACCTCAAAAGTACAAGACATAGTACAAGACATTGTAATAACCTATAGCTTTTAAATTTTAGCATATCACATGTCATGTTATATGCTTCTAGGCATAGTTTTAGGATGTAGTTGTGATTACATGACGTTTATATAGTTGAGTAGACTTGTAGCACGAAAATTGCAATTGAGATCACAATTTAAAACTCAACTAGCATAACACTAGGAAGAGTTGTTGTGAGGGTGCATTGAAAGGTTACAAATTATGAAGTTAAACGAAAGACAGAGTGAAGGTAGGCGTTTTTTCAAGTGGTTGAAAACTGAAATAATCTCGCAAGGACCTTAGCAAGTTGATTTTTGGGGTCAAGTGTAACATGGCCTTCATGTGCCAACGTTAAGGTCAAGTCCCCATCATCTTCCAAGAATATCATTTGGTTGATTTGCTCCTCAGAGCACTGCATTTTGGTGAAAATTGTGGGCCTTTCAAGTCTCTACATCCCTTATTTTAAATTCATTTCCTTCTCCAATTAATCTCATTCACAGAACATGAGAGTCTATGCATGGAAGGTGACATCTCTTGTTCCATTGTGTCTCTTTTTTGGTACTATCAAGAGTATGTATCCCGTCATCCTATGAGTAAGGAACTAATCCTTTCGTAATATGCGGTTGCCCCTCATAACAAATGTCGATCCAATTAATCGAATTCTTGACCCTTTCTAGGGATCTAGCAGAGTCCGACACTACTAGACCAATATCTTGCTAGCAGTTTCATATGTGTCTTATACTATGTAATATATATCATATCCATAAATTTTGTTCACTTTCTTCCAGCCCAATATATATATAATAACAAGAATAAATAAAAGCACTATGGTTTTATCATGAATTTAAAGGAGATTGAAGCATAGTAGGAGTAAATAGTTAGTGCAAATTGGATATAGTTTGTGTCTTATTATAGTTATGCAATCTAGTGGTTGTGGTTTAAGGCAGGACCACATGGGGAAGCATGGAATTGTTGAGAACCTTATTTCTGGTAACAAACACTAGAGTGGATAATCCAATTATGTAGGTCGATAAATTGACAAGCATGAGTATATAGCTTTAATTACAAACTTTGCTATACATTGAGCCTATCCTTAATATGAATGTCTTACAAGAAATGAACCAACCAGCCACGTTGTTGATTATAACCTCTCTTGGTTCTTATTCAAATTCCCTCGACAAGCTTAGATTGTTTGTTATGACATGCTCCAAATTAATCCTTATTTTAAAATATTAAAATATATAAAGATTTGTTCATGAAATTGGAAGGTTATGAAGCATCTCCTAAGAAAACAAATATGACAACTGCAATATAGTTTTATTTCTTGCTGACCAATCAAACAAAATTGGTATCAGCTTTCTCTGAAGGTTCTCTTATTTGAATTACTCTCACGCTTTAGCAGCAGCACCCTGAGTTTTATTTTCTTCTCTAAGTGAAGTTTATCCTTACATTGGAGGCAATCATGTCCGAGTCGGGAACATTCCATAATTAAGATGATTCTAACTATAATTAAATAACAAGAATTGTGTATATGTAAAATAATACAAGTATTTCAGGCTATTTTTCAAATTACATCAATTATTTGCACCTGAACTTGGAAGGTAAAGTAAAAAAGATACCTGGAAAAGGATGAATAACAGTGTAAGAGACACATGGGTTTCTGGCAAAATGGTTTTATTTGCTCTGAATCTAATGTCTGATTCATGTGCCACTCATCAGTCCAGCTCCACAGAATCACAAGTCCAATACTCATAAAAGCCAAAGCATGAGCAGGTTAACCATTAGTACATTTTGTGAGACAAAGAAAGACATCAATAATGAGTAGAATTCTTAGCAGGGAGACTAGGGATTCAACAAGCCCCTCCTAAAATCAATCTATGTAATGAGCATTTGTGATACAATATTTATCGATTCAAACGGTGTTATAATTTTTAGTATAGATCGTGTCAATTTCTACGGAGCACAATCTATTTCTCCTTAAGCAATAACTCGAGTTTTAATAAGTATAGAAAATTTTCATTAAAAAAACTAGTCTCACTGCATTGTACATCTTCCTAACTTATAAATTCCTTCTTGTAATAAATACAAGTTGGTAAACAAAAACAAAAAAAATAAAACATAGTTGATCCTATAATAAAAATTAAATAATTTTCCTTAAAAGTAAATGAATCCGGTGATAATTAAGAATACTCAGTTCCAAAATAAGTATGCTCTCATGTCTCTAGCTAATCATCTTTCGGGGACACGAAATACAGCGTGTAATGAGAAAGATGAGAAGTGGGGGTGTATTGAAGAGAAACATAGGGTCCATATTGCCATGAAGAGGAACAACATAAGAGTTAATCTAGTGGGTATGGCTCCCACAATGTCCTTTCCACAAATACACAAACCCATAACACCCGTGGTCTATGCTTTGCACCCACATTCCACATGACACCTCTGCCTCTTCATAAATACCCACTTTCATCACTCCCTTCACACTCCCTCTCTCTTTCACCAAACCCCAAAATGGCCAATAGAAAATCAAACAAGTTTCACCAAAATGCACTAGTTTTGAAGCAAATTCTCAAGAGGTGTTCAAGCCTAGGAAAGAAACATGGTTATGATGATTATGGTATCCCTCTTGATGTCCCAAAAGGCCATTTTGCTGTTTATGTTGGTGAAAACAGAACTAGGTATATAGTTCCAATCTCATTCTTGGCTCACCCTGAATTCCAATCCCTCCTTAGGCAAGCTGAAGAAGAATTTGGCTTTGATCATGATATGGGTCTTACTATTCCTTGTGAAGAAGTTGTTTTCCGCTCTCTCACTTCATCAATGGTCAGATGAAAGAAATAAAAGAAAGACAATGTTTATGCTTGTGCTTGAAGATGCATGATTACCCAAGATGAAGCTGCACCTTTTTGCTTCTCTTTTTTTTAACATCACTCTTCATCACATCCATTTCGGTTCTCATCATCAACTTTTTCTTATCTCTCATTCTTTTGTTTGACCAACCTGTTTGGGTTTTTATGCGACTCTATAACTTTGTAACCATGAGCAATTCATGCATGGAGTGAAATTTGTAAAAATGTTTGAGCTTTTTCCTCACAGAGGTTATATATTATACACTGTGAGAGTTAGTTATGTCAATCAAAGCAAGGGAGTTAATTATATATCTTCTCTTATACTTTTTCTCATCTTACTTGTTCAAAAATAGTACATCAAGGGTACCTTACTAATATCATATCCATCTTTCCTAAGATAATAATGTATTATTACTCCTACTCAGTTACTATAACTTCATGTCAACCTAGAAGTGATGTTAGCAATTTTCCATTAAATAAAGTTTAAGATTTCACCGTAATATTCCCCAGATGTAAATAAGCAGAGCTTGCATAGTTTGTCAGAAGAGAACGTGCAGTACTAAAAAGTGTACGGATCATGTTGGTACGATTGGGTTTATTAAGGTTTAACTTTTCAATCATCTTAGAAATTGGAAGCTAAGGAGGTATCCTCATCTATAACTAATCATTTTAATACATGCAACTGTTTTTTTCAACAAATGTTGTTTATAATAATCGAACTATTTATCTTTTGGTTTTATGAAATAATGCCGAAAACACTTGTAATCTCTGATCACTTCTCAGGAGAAATTTAGATGATAAATGTTGTTGGTTGATATTTTCGAACAAGGATCCTCTCCATTAATGGAGAGGCAAGTGATTCTTTTGCTCACATTTTTAATGGCAAAAAAGTAATTTTATGATATACAAAAGGGTAAAATTGTAATTACATATTGCATGTTTTGCGTTAATGTATGTCACTTGCCTCTCCATTAATGGAGAGGAGCCTTACTCGATATTTTCACTCATTCTTTTACCAAACTTTTTTTTTGAAACGTTTCACCAAACTTACTTTGAATATTCATTTTATATCGGGTGGTTATAATTAAAAACACAATGCATACCCTACTCTCTCGCCAATTCTCTTCACTTTCTAGTTGTTGCTACTTATTGTATTAGTTTGTTCTCTCCGGTGGTGCATGACACTTTTGTTTATAGTTAAGTGAAAAGCTAAACCTTTTTTATACTTTGATGTCTCCTTGCTTTAGTTCAACAAAATACTTTATAATCAAAATACAAATACTTGTCTAATTAGATTAGAAGCAAAAATAGAATAACCATTGAATAGACAATTTGTGCAAATAGGTTGTTAATGATTAAGAAAGGGCATAAATGATAATACATTGACAGCATGAAAGTAATAGCCTTAAAATTAAAACATCAATTAGAGCGGCTTATGATATTAGGTACACTATTAAAAAGTGAGAAAATGAAAGGAAGAGAAAAGTTATTTGATATCATTCAATGAAAATGGAAGAAATTTCCTTTTATTTGTTTGCTTTAATGAGAGGAAATTATTATTATATGTAAATGGATAAAAATACATGTAAATATATAGAAGTACTTGTAACTTTCTCTCCTTTTTCTTTTTTCTCTTCAAATGACACAAATGTATTATTTATTTGTTTCTTTTATGTTATTAGTAGTGAAACATCACTTAATATTGGTGTGGTGATATAGACAAATTTTAGAGGGAAAGTTTGTTGTCCTATAGTTTGTGTTACTCCATGTGTTATGAGTTTATTATTAATCAAAAAATACTAAATAATTAAATTTTAACTTACATATATTTTTTCTGATCAGTCATAACTCTATGATACATAGAGTGACACAAACTGTGGGCGGAAGATGTGTACCCATCAAACATCACTTAATTTTCATCATCTCTAACATTGTCCTTAAGTGTAAGGAAGGGAAAGTTGAGGGTAGCAAGAGCCAATAAATCATTATTAAGCATTAATTAAAGGGTAAAGAAGTTGCATAGAAAGTAGAAACAAAGTGATATGAAAGCAACTAGTTTTCCTTTTATTAAACCAGGTGAGGAAAAAACACAGGCTCTGGTTAGATGGTCCTTCTTGTCTGTATAATTTATGCCTCTCTTTCAACTTTTGTTTTCAGCCACATAAGGACTTCTGACACTCACAAAACTCCTCTTAGGTACCCCAAATGAATATCTTGTGCTAATTCACAATATCCAATATTTTATTTTCCTCTTCAGATAAAAATATCTTCACATATTTCTTTCTTGTCTGTGGCTTTGATTCTCTCACAAGCACACATGAAGATTTGATTTGTCTGGACCAACAAAAAAATCAATCAAATTAAAGAAACACAGTTCAAAAATGCAAGTTGTAATTACTAAATACATTTTCCTTTCATGTCTTGATTTATTTCAAGCTTGTAATTCTATATGTTTCTATCTCCAATAATGCATTTTTACACTTCTCCTATACTTTAATGTGGCACTGTGCTAATTTCTAAATACATCAGATTCTCATCAGAATCATTATTATTCAGGGTGAGATCTGGGAACTACTGATGGAAATTTCTCTTGTACAATTTTGTCCCATGTTCTCTCCTATTTCTTGGAAAGTTCCCATCTTGAACTATGATTTTACCTTGCACTGTTGTTTGTATATTTCATCATTCAGATTCACAATCAAACTGTCAATACTGAATAGTCACTACTCACTACAACGTATATAATCTTGATGTTCTTCATTTAAATTTGGTCAAATGAATATAACATTGTCTGATATAGGTCAATACTTTATGATTATATTTTATTTGAATTATTAGTCGGTTTAATCGAGACCGAGCACCTAGCTGATCTGAATGAGCAAAATATTGATAACTAGCCTGATTTTAATCATTTAATAAAAGTTAAGATCACATTTTTAACTTATTTATAACTATGTTTATCATTATTGTAATTATAATTGTTAGTTGTTATCGTGTAGTACTAGAATAAAATTATCATTGTTTAGTTAACTTTATAATTCATTTGTGTGTTTTTGTTGTGATTAAAATATAAAATTTATGTTGTTTAATGATATTTTTAAGATTGTAATATTTATATATTGTCAGTGTAAAGATTTATATACAATTAATATGTCATTCATCATTTATAAGTTTTTAAATAGTCAATAATAATTAAAATGAATGATAAAATATACAACCATAATGTATAATACATATACACCATAAATGTATACATCTTTTATTTTATAAGTTGGTTGTTTGGGAGCGTTAAGTATAAGTAGCCTTGTTTTACATTACGTGGTTTTTTTTAAATATGTATGTGCTCTATATTATTACTGTCAATTGTTAGTTTCTTTTATTTCCTTTAATTAACCATGATTTTGATTATTGCAATTAACATAACATTGATTAAAATTGAACGCAAATATATTTGGAAGTAAAAAAATTAAACTTATGAATAATAATCGAATACAAAAATATATTTCTCTTAAAATTACATTTTATAAATATTTATTTAATAAAAAGGCATACGTAATATAGAAAAAACATGCCATTAATGTTATTATTGAAGTAAAATTTAGTCTTAAAAGGATAATGACAAGGTAAGGTTTAGTCTGGGTTGGCAAATGTGATTATATTTTATAATTTTGTAATCAACAAACATACAATTACGTAAATTTTCACAATTATTTTTAAAAATTTTGAATTTGTGGGTACCCATAGATTCATTGGATACCCAAGAACGTACGAGTAATAGATCCAACAAGTATTAGTACGAGTTTAAGTCCAAAAATAAAACATAGTCAGACTATTTCACTACCCCAATCCATTGTCATTCTTAGTCTAGTAAAAGTTAATAATTGTTGTGGAACTGAAGATTTTGAAATAGAGTGTTGAAAACAAAATTGTGGTATTGTTATAGCAAAAATATATGAATAGGTAACGTACTTGGTCCCAGGTGGTCCTGTTAACAGAATGTTGCTATGGGTATCATAGTAGTTTGGTGGGGATGAGCTGCACGTGATAAGTATCCCCACATTGCCACAACCAATACAGTTGTCCTCTCAGCCAAAATTTTCACTATTTTTTTACCCTCTCCTAATTTTTATTCACCCACTTTACTTATTTACCCCTCAATTTCAAATAACAAAATTCAATCTTTCTCTTCTACTCTAACTCTGTTCGTTTTTTGTTTTTGTTTTCAAAAGTAATAAGTTTAAAGGGTGAGGGAGAGTCATGTAATGTAAAATATTCAATAGACTTTCCGCTTATACTTAACGGTAAAAGTGTAATATTTTTGTATTTTAAGGTTAAAAATGTCCTATCATTTAATTTTTTATGTTACTTTTTAGTTACTTCTCTCCATTAATGGAGAACATCCAAACTCTAGCAAATATCATCTTTTATGCTTCTCCCATTTCTCATTTATTATATTTATACGGGTACACATTTGTTGTCCCATAAATTGTATCATTGCATGTACTATGAGTTGTGATTGTTGGTTGGTTAGAAAAATAATTAATTATTATTTTTTAACTTCAAAATATTTTTCCAACCAATCACACAGACTTGTGGTACATGCAATGACGCAATTATGGACAACATATGTTGTCTCATCTATGTACGGTCTACATACAGTAATATATCATCTATATTTTTTTAAAAATAATGATGATTAATATAAATAATAAATGATGTAATGATAATAAAAGTGAACATGTCTTTCTCTCTTATCAATATCTATATATTTGAAGCTTATATTCTACTTAGAGTAAAGTGTTAGATCGGAAGACACGTGGAGAAAATATAATAGAGAAAATGTCACCAAAAATTTAATGTGATTCGGCAATTTGTTTACGTTCACAGTTGAAGAGCAACAAAGATTATTTAATTGTGATAAAAGAGAACTACAAGTGTTTCACTCACTTCCCAAAATCTAAGTACATCTAATTTCACTCTCACTCAAGTATTTCTCACACAATTAGAACAAGATAACAGGAAGAGAGAATATGCATTAAGCTAAGTATTTGGTGTATCTTACAATGACATAGAACACTCATATTTATAGCTAAATCTCTTGAAGATTATGTGGCTAAGGGAAAAGAGCATTAATGTTGGTTTCACTATAGTCATTTCTTTTTACTTGGCTAGAAATTCTCCATTTATTCAAGATGATCTTTATCCACTTTTTTGTTTGGCTCAATAAAATCTTTTCATCATATTTTTCTTTTAGCCAATATTCAATATAAGTTTAGCATTGAGCCAATGAGTAACTCATTTTCCGGATAGAAATTAAAGTATTTCATTACCTAATTCCCAACAAAACCATTCTTTATCATAAGATATCAATAAATAAATTGAAATTGTGAACATAAAAACAACACCATGTGCATCCCGCTTTAACACATGCATAAAAATTTATATAAATAATATGTGTACATATTTCACAAACAAGTACTTTGACCGTGGATTTCTTTTAAAGGCAGTATATAGTTATGTACCTTGCATTGAACCTTAATTACTGATTATGGATAACATTTGCAAATATTATGTATATATTTTAGAAAGTTTGGGGTCCATAGGCTCTAGCATGTGGGAAATGATAGCATGAGGGCCCAACATGAAGAAAAATGTTGCCATTGAAATCCAATGAATGAGAGTGACCCAAGCAATGTTTTACATTGAATCAATGAGCTGGACCACATTACGTATGAGTAACGTTATTATAAAGCTCACTACAACAAGCCTTAATTTCCATAGATTTCCTTCCTTTTCCTACATGTTGAAATGACTAGATCAATAATTATATAACATTATGAGAGAAACATGTATTCATTGTCAGTGTAAGATTTTTTATACAATCAATGATCATCCACCATTTATTTTCAATCATGATCGACTTTTCAAGAAAAATATTTCAAATGATAGATAATACATCGATTGTATATAAATCTTTACATTATCAGTACATAAATATTATACTTTAAAGTTATTATGAAGTGGATCGATTAACAGTGTATCCACTTACTACTACCACTTTACTTTTACATTGTCAATCAACTGAATCCGTCATTCTTGGTCTCAGCATCAATTTTAATTAACACGACCAAGTCATTATCCACTTAACCCCCATACGGTAAAAGGAAATTAAAGGTGCTGATATTACAGAACAAAATAATAAACTAATCTAGAGAAAAACTTGTATGCATAGAGATGCATGTAATATATCATATTTGAAGACAAATATATTTTATAATTTTTTATGCAATTATTTAATATTAAATTTGATTAGAATTAAAATATTAATATATTATTATGATCTTATTGGTTGTCTTTACATTATTTCATCTACGTATAAATCTAGAATGTAATTTGAGACTATTTTGACAAATTAAAAGCAGTTTCTTACATACATGTACATCTGTAAAGTGACAAGCTATTTCATTATAGTAGACCCAAAAAAAGACATTAAAAAAAGTTCGGAAGGTAACTAAAAAAAGAAATGCATTTACGTCAAATCAGAGTGAATGGGTAAGTATTATTTGAGTTTCTGATTTAAGAAAAACAGATCTCATATAATCAGAATAAATCTGAACTTTATAATTATATATAAACATTTTTAAGTAAAAATTTGTTATTTATCACATAATTAATTAAAAAAAGTAATGTACGTATTTTTTAAATAAGATTCACTAATTTATAAGTTATCTTATTTCTCACTATAACAACTCATCTCTAAAGCTAAATGCTTATTTTTGTTGATGTTGAGTGCTTGAAACTCGCATCTTTATCGTTTAGCTGTAATGAAATAAAGTCAAAATTTCCAATAGTGAGACTAGCAATGCATAGCCTATAACTAGACTTATAATTTAACAAGATCATTATACTTTACAGCGTAATACTAAAAACATTATTTAATAGAAATAATATTACCAGCAAATCATTCATATATTAATTGTAATTAACTCCTACATAAAAATAATACGTGGGTGATATGTATTGAATGCAAAAAAAATTTCATTAACAATGCATATATTAACTTTAAAATTGATGAGCTATAATAAACAAAGCCTTTATTTGTAGTAAATACATCTTTTATTTTATTTTAAATCTTTTTACACTTTAAACATCTAATATACATTGACTAAATGAATAATAACTTAGTACATGTATTGGAAGACATAAATTGGTAATAACTTATTACCATGAATTGATGATCAATTCTCATTAGAAAAATTAAATATTGCAATTAATAATTATATTCTAATAATCAATTACTGGAGACAATTTTTTCAATTGTTAAAAATTAAAACTTTCCAACTTACCATTGACTTAATATTAATGGGCTATAACAGAAACCAACCAATATTCAATGGTTTTGATGCATGAATAGTTGAATAGCTATACTATATTTTTATGTTTTGTTCAATGGTTTTTTTTATTAAATTATAGAATATTAATAACATTATACCAAACAAATTCACAATGAAATTATGAAACAAAATTCGGATACTTTTTACATTTCAGTACATGTACACCGCAAGATCCTTAAACACAAGTTATTACCAAAAAAAATGAAAAAAAAATAACCAAACCATGTATTTTAATCATGGTTTTACTAAACTAATTTTTTAACACAAACTCAGCAGTCACCACTAATAAATAATTGAGATAACCCTAAAAAACGGTTATTTTTGGGATTAAAAAAATACCCAAAATAAAATGTCAGTAAATCCTTCTCGATCAAAAGTAGGGATCGAAGAAATTGAAACAAAGGATTAGTAGATAGGGTCATCTCGAAGCAACGGCCAGGATTCTCTGTTTCTGCTTCGCACATCCACGTGGCAATTTTTCTTGAAATCTTGAACACTGGTAGAACATTTCGGTTGCGCCATGACACGAAGAAGTTCTCTGAAATATTCCTCGTCGCACGGTACAGCGAGTGGGCCATGGTTACAGAAACCGTATTCTTCTTCCGCTTCCGCCAAAAGGTTCACAAATATCGGGTGGTTCAGATAGGTGGCGCGTATGATAAACCTGCTTCTTGTAGGTCCCACACACACTGCTATATAACCTGCGGGAACATCTGATGGCGCGTGAGTGGCAGTGACACGCGCTTTGATGCGCCACCGGAAGAGCATTTGCCGGATTCGGACAATGCGTCGGATCTTGCTGCTGTTTCCGGTGGAGAGCGTCATTTTTTTGGGTGAAAAAAGGAACAACGGTTAAGGTTTCGGTTTCAGGTTCAGTTGTGTTTGGATTTTGTTAAGGGTGAATGAAACAAGTGGTGGTATATATGGTTCGGTGTTAGTAAAATGCCACTGGAGTTGGAGATAATTACGAGATTGTGCTTGTTTCCTTAGTCATAGTCAAGCCCATGTGATGATGGAGTATCGTGTGGGCTTAGACTTAGCCCACTTGTTCTGTTTTTTTGTTCGTTAATTATTATCACTAGCGTGTTGACAGTGAATGCCGTGTTTGTTAACCCGCTTTCGTATCGTTTGTAACGTTGAATTTGTACATTATAAATAAAAAATATAGTATTTTATGTTACATATTTGTAATTTGCAGTTTAATTTATTTGATTAGTGTAATGTTCAACTTTTTAAATACACTTTCAAAATAAGAAGATAATGTTATCTTTTTTTCCGTAGTAAAAATGGCAAAATAGGGAATCACAAATTACACAATGGTGGAGTAGTTATTTTGTGTTTCCCCTTTATTAAGTAGTATAGATGCACCCAAATGTCACACGAACGAGAGAAAAACTTATATGAAAACATATATAATATATCATATTTGTAGATAATTGTATTTATGTTTTTGTGCTATTATTTGTAATTAAATTTTAGTAAGTAGTCGAGATTTTATTGATTGTCTCTAGATACATACATATTCATATAAGTCTTTCTCTTGGATCACTCACATTTTGATCTCTATACTCCCGATTAAAAAACAGCATTGACATAATGGAGTTCAAATAAGAACAATTAACGTATCTTTGTTTGTATCTTAAGTAACTAAACATCTTCACATTACATGTGCTGGTCACAATTAATTATTATCTTGCATTGATATCATAATCTGATCTTTGTCTTTCAACTGCATAAGATCCAAACTACATAATCAAAGTCCTGCAACAAATCATGCAGTTTTAAACTTTTAATTATCCTGCTAATTAAACATATTTTGTAGATAATATTCAATTACCAAACAAGGACAAAGGGAATAACGATGTGGGTGCATGCTAATAATTATGATTAGATAAATAATGAGAAGAACAATGCGCCGTTGGGTCTCAATGGCCATCTACCAAAACACTAAAAATCATTTTGCTTTGAATTGATTAACTACAGAATTGTTTGCTTTCAGAAACTATGATTAGATTCCAAAGTGGGATTAGCGAAGGAAACTATAACATAATAACGTACCCTACTTTGTTTCCAACTAACAAAATGATATAAATAATAACTCACAAACATAAAACAAGAAAAGGATGGTAAGGGGCTAAAGATGACATAAATATTGAGACCATGATAACAACACTCGGATCAAATTAATAGTATTTATTGTTTATTAGTAAAATAAACATTGGTGTGAAGATACAATCATACAAACATGGAAACAGAATCAACTGCACTTCGTCTTTTAATGTTTAAATTTCTTAACCCCATGATTTTCCTGTCTCCCAGTATCATATTTAACACAGTAATTCAGATACTGATTAGAATATAGACGAGATTGAAGATATGGGAATAATGGTGGGCCCTGCATAAACAATAGTCAGGAGAAAAAATAAAAGTAGGTTCTGTAGTTAATCAATTCATCTAGAAGTAACTAAGCAATTTTATTGATGCTTTAGGTTATATCCATGATGAACATTAAAGCAATGTAATATTTATTAAGTGAGAAATGGGTTCGTTTGAAACTGAGGATGGTTTTCCTTGATGATTTGCCTGGGTTGAATCTTTATACCATTTTTATCTTGTTTTGCATAAAACAAAAGAGTGTGCATGAGAAATTTAACAAGGCATCACAATTAAAATAGTAATTAACTACCAATAAAACAAACATAATTCAGTGATAATATTTTCTCAGCTTGGCTAATGACAAGTGGGAACAAAGCAGGCACCTTGCAATGTCAATTTGGAACTCTTTAGAGCAAAGCTATTTATTAAAACAAGGAAGAAGCATAATAACTGGAATTTCTTTTCATAGTGCACTAAACTCAAATGCTGTAAGATTATCCAAAGCTTAAACAGAAAGCTCCAAAAAATGGGAGAAAGCATGAAATAGGGATATCATTGCTTGCTTTCAGTGATGAGCCTTGGCTTCGGCTTTCTGATGAGACTTGGCTTTTGCCTGAAAGTAGAACAAAAGTGAAAAGAGAATCAAAATCAACAACAGCACACCGAAAAGCCAAACAGAAGTTCTACAAAGTGCACAAGAATCATAAGACCCAGGTTGCAGGGTAAAGCCACTTCAACTTGCTACAGAATGTAGAAAGAGATAAAAATGGGAGAACATTGACAGTGAGAGTGTGACACAAGTTAGCAAAAAATGTAACACAATAAATGTCGTTGGATTAAATATAATTTACATATATATGTAAATTTTGGATCAATCTGAACCTTTCAGTATTTTTATTTGACTATGAAGCACAAATAAAAACAAGTATCCGATTTGACACCCATGTCACAAGGGATTGAATATTTCCATAAAAAATATAGAATATGGATATGACAGGATACAGCATAATACATGAAAAAATTATATATATTATCCTATAAAACATGAAAAAACATAAAACAACCATTGTATGATAAGTTAAAGGTAACATTGAAAAGACCATATCATGACTAATGTGGAAATGGAGGGAAAAAAAAATTCAGCCTTAGTCATTAAACATACTAACTATGAGGAGTATCCAGTACTATAATACTGTATGACTGTATCCAATTTCGTTGTGGTGAATGGAAGGGCTGGAATATTTTGGAAATATTGGATGGTTCAAAAAACAAACCATTAATCCATTTGTGATCTATTAAAAACTAATAAAATCCAATCTAGCCATGACGCATTTAGTAAATCACTAACCAGACCATCTATTTACCCATTTTCGTGGATGAATATCCAATCCCTCCATTTTAAATTATTTCACTTTTTACAGTTAGCTTTATTTGTTATTTATTTTCTCAATCCATCACCAAGCAAGGTCCACCTGAGTTAGAGATCTCTATCTCCAATAGTCAAATTGAACATTTATGACTGAACTATAATGAATAAAACAATTGACACCCTATCAATGTTACCAGGCAAAAAATGGAATATTGTAGCAACTCATATTTTGATTAAGACTAAACCAAAGGATTCTGTAACACTTTTACATATGTAAAAAAGGACTATATAGCCACGACAGCGGAACATGGCTTAGATTAATCATTTTCTCAATTTTGCCAGAGAAATGAGCTAAATCACTGGTTCTGAGGAATGATTCACACTTTCATAGATATGATGGCAAAGCAGAGGAACAACACAGGCGAACCAGAAACAGAAGAGAACAACCACAATGGTAAGAAGTATTGTCCAGATCCAGATCTATTCTGCTATTCTTGTTGCATACATTTAGGGGGTTTTCTTCATCAGGATCTGAAAACGGGATTTTATCATTAAAAAATGAAAATAGTGATTGTTATCGGTGGAATAGCTTTCAGTTTAGGGTTTTCTATTGTCTTTAGGTTAATTATGTTTTTTAGAGATTTAGGCCTGGATCGTAAATTGATCCATTTATTGATAATCTAAAGGTTTAAAAGATACATTGGATAGTTCACAAACATCCACTAATCAAAGCAAATCCATCCTGACCAATCCATTAGATTTCTTTCATTCTTTTTACCGGATGGACAAGGATGGTTTTATGCAAGGACGGACTGATTGGACCATAGATAAATTGACACACTACCACCCTTAACCCAATTAAGCCACACACATTGAACTTTTGAAGTATATTTCCCCAGGATCATGGAACTGTGAAACATTTATCACTAATATGCTCAAGTAACAAACTAGCACAGGGATGTAATTAAAACTAAGACTGCAAATCTAGACCAAAAGTACCATCAATCAGGATCTTCAAGCTGAAGTTTTGATTCATCATTCATCAAAGCAACAACAATAAATTTGTAATGTCCATTCTAACAATTACAATCCTTATTACATTAGCTCTGTTGCATTGGAAAATAGCAAAGACTGGTGGATTAGGCGGAAAATCCCAGTAAAGAAATCACGGCTAAAAATCATAAGATCAATAACCAGATTCGAGTAAAATGGAAACCATGTTGAGCACCATTTCTTCATTTGCATGAATGCTCGATACGAAAATAGTGATACATTAAATATATATATATATA